>NW_024882988.1:0-154796 GCF_019059575.1 Amphibalanus amphitrite | reverse complement strand
GTCAACACACGAGGTCAGTAGGTGACCCGGCCAGGTCAACACACGAGGTCAGTGAGCGACCCGACCAGGTCAACACACGAGGTCAGTGGGCGACCCGGCCAGGTCAACACACGAGGTCAGTGGGCGTCCCGGCCAGGTCAACACACGAAGTCAGTCGGTAGCGCGGCCGGCGAGCAACATAGCCCCAGTCTATACACTAACACGGGATCAGTTTGTAATGCTGCAGAATGGATGCAATGACCGATCCATTGGGGGGGGGGGGGCTATCAACGATTGACGCAACCGTATGCGTCAGATTTAGTCGTTTTTCACCCCGTGCAAAAACAAAAAAAAAATAATTATAAGGAGAGAGGATTTGATAATTTGTAATAAAGCCCAATTTGACAATAATTTTGAGATATAATTAAGTAAAGTAGCCTTACTCAGACAATTTTAACATACAATTGTAAGAAAAGGTCTGATAATTTTGAGGAGCTCCTCAGAATTATCAGGCCTTTTCTTAAGTTTTTTATGTTAATTACGAGAGTAAGGCTACTTTTCTTGATTATATGTTTAAGCATGTCTCTCAAAACAGTGCTTACAACAAAACAGACTAAAAATGTTGAGAAACTGATTAGGAAGAATCTCATCAGCAGTCTTTTATAGGACCCTCTTTCTGGATCCGTACATAAATGGCTGAAAGAGCTATTTTAGAGGTTCATCTACGAAATACTTACTAGATAAATATTCATAAATCATAATGCCTGGTGTTGCAACCCATTATCCATCAAATGTAAATTCGAGACTCGAGTATAATACAATGGTCAATTATAGGACTCATTTCCATGCTGGAGACGATTTGAAACGATAACGCTTCGGCGTCATCTTCTGGAGGCACCGTTAGGTAAAGGTTATAGCGACTCACTTCGGTCGCTATTTTTTGGCGGGGGCTCTGGAAAAGGTTTTAGAGAGCCAGAGAGGAGTGCCAGATCCCTCAGCCGCCGACGGGGCAGGCTTGGGAAAACACTCCAGAACTGTAGTGCGGTTCGGCACGGCTGAAGGAGGGGGACGTCCGAGAAAGAAAAACATTTGGGACGAAAGCGGCCCGGTCGATACAGAAGAGTCGAAGAGGTCACGGAGCGGCTTGCTACTCCTCTCCGCTGTCACTACTTATACTATACATGGGCACCTATTTCTGCATCTCAAATTGTTTATGCTGACACTAAAGACAAGAATATTTTTCTTTATTACAAGCTTCTGCACGCTGGCACTAAGAAAACAAAGATGGTTCGACGAAGACCGTCTGGCGTCTATACCCACACATTTTTTTTCAGTACTTCTACAGCCTCTAACGTTTTTTTTTTATAAATATTTTCACCGCATCTGGATCTCTTTCTGCCTTCTGGGACCTTTTCTGGGCCGTTTTAGCTTTCAGTAAAATTTAGGTATATGATGGTTAGGGTTTACTAAAATGTTTACTAAATACCGGGCCTGTCTAGTTTCTGACGCGCTCTGACGGGTCACTCTGTGCTGTCGACAGCTGCAGGAGCGGCTGAGTGGGGTGCAGAGTCAGCTGCAGGCGTTACGAGCGACATCCACCGCCGACGACTCGGAACAGGAGCTGTGTGAGGACCGGCAGCACGCGGCGCGCCTGCAGCGCGAGTTTGCTGAACTGCTGACGGAGCTGCAGCGGCGCCGCTCTCCACTAGGTGGCGGCGCCGTCGTCACCTGCGAGGTGAGAGGTGGCGTCAGAGCTCACCGTCTGCCGGTGTGTGTGTGCTTACCAAGTTCAGAGAGCACTTACGGGTGCTCACTGAATCAACATCATTATTAAGTCAACATTATGATGAAGCGAATACTAGCCAGGGAACTAAAAAGAGCGGAACATTAAGTTTACACGTACCTTAGTAAGTCTGGCTCTCCGTTGCCGGCGTTGCCACCAGTGTCCAGGAAGCCTAGAAAGGCACCGGTGGCATGTAATTATACCTACCAAGCTTACTTAGGATGGCTTTCCCCAGTTTACTCGGAGCAAGCACAATGCTAAATAAGTCTATGTTCGCTTGATATAGAAGTGAGGAGGCATTCGCACACAAAGAAACATCCCTACAAATAGATTGACAGGCAGACAGACAGCGAGGACAGCGACCGTCACAGTCTGCCATGTAGACGGACTAGCAGACAGTGGCTGACCTGGGCTGGTGTGCCATGTCAGGCGGAGGCGGCAGAGGTGGAGCTGCGCCGGCCCAAAAAGCTGACGGTCGTGTCTCGCCAGAGCTCCACCAGTTCAGCCTCGTCCCAGAGCAGGCCGCTACCGTTCGGCGACGCCGAGGACCTACGGTGAGCAGAGAGGGAGAGGGAGACGGAGACGGAGACGGAGAGGGAGAGGGAGAGGAAGCGGGAGAGGGAGAGGGAGAGGGAGAGGGAGAGGGAGAGGGAGAGGGAGAGGGAGAGGAATAGGAAGTGGAAGATGAAGAGGAGGAGGAAGAGGAAGAGGGAGAGGGAGAGGGAGAGTGATGGGAAGCGAATGTCAACATTTTTTTTTTGGCTCGCTGGATGGAGCCTACAAGAATAACAACAATCACCAGCATTTATAGACACAGGGTCATAAATGCAATATGCATTTAATTGTCAAAGCGGAGTTGTACTTCCCTGTGTCACAAGTAAAACCTGGCTCTTTAGCAGATCACTAAAATGGCAAAAGTGTGTTTCGATCTTGACTGATATTCGTGGTGCGGATTCGTCACGCAGACCGAGGCTGGTAGACCCCTGGCTTATAAGGTTTATTCCGCGACATTTAACGCGGTGCTCATGGTTGTGATGCTCCTAGGTCGATGGGCTCGATGACATCGGTGTCATCGGATGCCTCTGTGCGCGGCAGTCCCCTTGCGCGACAGCCGGCCGCTCCGGGGCACGGGCCGGTCAGGAGCGTCGCCCAGACCCACGGGAGCGTCGCCCAGACCCACGGGCCGGCCAGGAGCGTCAGCCTGGCGCACGGGCCAATCAGGAGCGCGGCCCACCCTGTGTCTCAGTTCAGTCCACCGGTGCAGCAGCGCTCCTGACACCCCGTGACCTTCCACCGGTGCAGCAGCGCTTCTGACACCCCATGACCTGAACAGCAAACCGCTGCCGCTGCCACTCGCTCCGCGGATGTGGCGGCGCTACTGCTGACTCTATAATGTGCATTTTAATACAGATTAGTGAATTAATGCCTACTCGTATGCTGTGACATTCCCAATTCATGCATTGATCAATAAATGCAGCATGTTTAAAATAGATCCGACGCATGACAAGAATTAGGAGCAGCTGTTTTAACTGGACATTAGTATACACCGCCCAGTGCATTCGCTGAGAATTTGTCGTTTTGAAGGTTGCCGTACACAAATTTAAATTTGTAAGCGGCTCTATGACTCTAGTCTCTATGTAAAATTGAATTGTAACACTTTTGTAGCGCTTATTGCGGCGGCGTCCGTTGACCTACGGTGATCAATATTTCAGGGTGTGTCAACATAGCTCGTATTAGATTTTGAGCATGATGCAGCTTGGGGTGCGCCCTTGGCGCGTGCTCACGTGCACCATAAGGTGAACATTGGAAACGGCTAAAACAGACTATTGCTTGGAAACGGTAAGGGCTACGGAGGCGAACTTTTCGCTACAGGCGTTGGACGCGTGCACTCATTTGTCGTATCAACTTTTCGAGGGGTGAGGTCAGCGGTTTTGATTTGGTGGGCGTGTTGGTGGAGCTTCTCCAGGGAAGTTGGTGGGGCAAAAAGTCGTCAAACCTACAATGTCCGATTATTAAGATAAATACAATGGCAATGCTACACTGAATCAATTCTTTTCATCACAGAGGTAACATTTTACATTACAAAGACATTAAGCTCCGCAATTGCAATACGAAAAAAATTATTAAAGAATTATAAAAAAGAAAAAAGATTTATAACAAAATCCTACAAATCAGCCAATGTTGGTGGGGCCAAGATTCTTACAGATAAGATTGGGACACCAGTCACGTGACCCTTTTTCCTGCTTTTCCCAACCCTCCTCACGTTTTCATAAACCTTGATTTATTCTTTGAAACACTTTGCGCAGAGGCGTTTGTAGTTAATTTATTTACAAAAACTAATTCAATGATATTTGAAATGAACAAACACATATTTACTCGCAATCTCAAACAAAAGTTGAATTTATTCGCGTTTCATTAGATTAATCAGCTGGCAGCCATCATCCATATTCCATCGTCCTCGATGTAGTCGAACTTGGCGCACTCGGATAGTGTTCGAAATTTGTGACGCTTACTAGTTGCTATGGCGACCGGGCAGTACCTACGCTTTTCATTCGTCAACAAGTGCTCGCGGTCACACTTTTGAACACAGTCTTTATGCGTCAGTTTGTGTGACGCGTCATATCTAAAACACATTTCGTGAGCCTCCAAAGCCATTCAATTCATCTCCTTCAAAAGAAGTGTTTTGTATTATTTTCGATATCTTTTTTTGGGCTTAATTGCTAGCTCCATTCATCGTATCTTGCGTGAGGATAGTCATCACTCGGGGACCAGTCGTTGAAAGCTCTCTCTCTCTCTCTCTCTCTCTCTCTCTCTCTCTCTCTCTCTCTCTCTCTCTCTCTCTCTCTCTCTCTCTCTCTCTCTCTCTCTCTCTCTCTCTCTCTCTCTCTCTCTCTCTCTCTCTCTCTCTCTCTCTCTCTCTCTCTCTCTCTCTCTCTCTCTCTCTCTCTCTCTCTCTCTCTCCTCTCTCTCTCTCGCTCTCTCTCTCTCTCTCTCCCTCCCTCCCTCCCTCCCTCCCTCTCTCTCTCTCTCTCTCTCTCTCTCTCTCTCTCTCTCTCTCTCTCTCTCTCTCTCTCTCTCATCCAAACGATGCATGATTGCATTTCTTTAATTCTGTGCGATCATTTTGCAATGTAACATAGACGCCTCCAGCCCTTTATTTTTTCATCCTAGTCAACATAAATTAGGTACTCTATAATTATTCGTAAAGAGTTCGTCCAATAAATGTCGATGTCACCTTCATTTATTATTGAAAAGCCAATTCACCTTTTATTACACAAAATAGACATGACGGGTTTACCATTGTCGGATCAATTGCAAATGCAATTGCAAATGCCTACATAGTCCAATATCTCACAAATAACTTGAATATTCAAGTTCTTGAAGACTTTGCCCTTATAGCTGCCGAGACCTTGAAATCTAATTAAGCGCATGTGACAAGTCCTCAGAAATGAAGAAATTACATTCGCGCTCTCTTACTTCTTTTTGAAACATTTAGCACGATAACGGAAGTAGTTACATAGCTGCGACGCTAAAGCGACACCATGCCAAACATCCATCACAGGTATATAAAAAATACAAGCAACGCATTCACTAATGTGAAAACAATCAGCCTGGTCTGACTCGCCATGACCTCCGCGCTGACCTCTTCTACCGGTCTGAACTGCCGTCACGGAACTTAATGCAGCCTGAGCCGTATGCGTGACGCGGCCCGGCCTTGGCGTCCGCAGCGGCCTGCCGTGACGCGTCACGAGCCCGCCGGTCGTGACGCTGCGCAGCTTAGGCGCAGTCACCTGTCACCTGGCACCTGTCACCGACCGTATCAGTAACTAACTACATGCAGTCACATAGCCATTGTCAAATCTCCCCAGCGCTGCGGAACCACCCATCCAGACCACGTAGCTGTGTGGGCTCCGGAGTAGGGAGTCAGCAAGGACAGATGAGACAACCACTAAAACAGCTGCCGATCTCGTCAGCTGTTAATGTCCCGACGACATCGGCATCCGGTGTCGCCGCGGACCGGCTCCATTGTGTGCTCAGAACTGGGGTGGCTCGCCAGTGAAGCGGAGCTGCGGTTTGATGTCGTTTACCGGGAACGGATTGCCGGGCTGTGTACGATCGGACGTCGCCGCCGCTTCGTTGGGCGGCCCCTGGGGCGACTGGAAGCGCTGGGGCCGGACACCGGACGGCTCCGGCCGCCGCGCCCGTCCGCGCCGCAGCTGAGAGGCGTCAATGTACTGAACGCCGCGGGCGGCCGTCTCTCCGCGCTCCGAGCGAGCGCTGGCGCTGCTCGAGCGGGGAGGCCTGCCCTGGAGCTGAGCGGAGCCGCCGCCGCGACCTCTGAACCGCGCCGGAGCGCTGCTCTGAGCTATTCCACGCAGCTGGCGGGCGCCCGGACCACCGAAGCCAGACGACGGGATGCCGGCAAATCCGATATCGGCGGGAGATCCACCCTGCGGGCCTAGAAATGCGCCCGGAGGCAAACCGACGCCCGGAGGAACTCCCGGACCACCAAAACCGAGGGGTGCACCGCGAGGGAGTGGGCCCTGCTGCGTTAGACGCTCAGGGTCGATAAAGCCGCCTGAGGGACCGCCTTGAGGCCCCACAAACCCGTTGGGTCCTCCAAATGTTCCTCCACGGGGTCCGCCTGGTCCGCTTGGTCCACTGGGCCCGAAAGCGTTCTGCGGTCGTCCCGGGCCGAATCCTAGCGGCGGGATTCCCTGTGGTCCAGGACCATTGGGACCACGTCCGCCGGGGCCTCTCAGACCTCGAAATCCAGGCTGAAAGCCACCTGGTCCTCTGTTTCCTGGTCTGAACTTGTTTTGAACATCAGGCCTGCCTCCTGGTTGCTGCTGAGCACGCTGAAACTGGGCGTCAACGTCTCCATTCTCTTGGCGTGAGTCCCCAGACTTAGTGCTGGCTTTGGAGCGAGGCCTATCCAAAAGTTGCTGGTCCTGACCGGGACCTCCACCTCCTAGCTGCCCTTCGCGCTGCTGAGCGAAGGAGTGGCGTCCATCACGCAGCTGATCAAGATTCTGCAGGCCGACCGGTGCGCCGAAGCCCTGCGGTCCCCCTAGTTGGGAAGGACCAGGGGCGGGAGGTCTCTGAATCTGAGGTGGACCAAATCCGGCCGGCGGAGGTCCTCGGAACTGATTAGGTCCTCCTCGCTGCGGTCCTCTGCTGTCCAGTCCCCCAGTTGGGCCGCTGTTGATTCCCTGTTTGCCTCCGCGAGGGCCATCGAACTCGGGAGGAATACCTTGAGCCTCGGGGAACCCTTGCGGAATACCTCGGGGTCCTCCGAAACCGGTCGGCGCGGGTCCTCCAAAGCCCGGTCCACTAGGTGGCGCGGGCCCTCCGAAACTCGGTCCACTGGGTGGCGCAGGTCCTCCGAAACTCGGTCCACTGGGTCCTCCGAAGTTCGGTCTGCCCTGTTTACGTTGTTGGAAGTCTGGCGATGTGATCTGCTGCTTTGGGATGCCCGGTCTGGATGCACTCGGCTCGTCAAAGTCTGGGACGCTAGCCTGCTGCCTCACGACTCCTTGATCGGGCTGTGGCCGCCGGACTCGCTGCCGACCGCGCTGAGGAGCCCGCTGCCGCTGCCGCTCACTTCCGCTCTGCTGCAGACCGGCCTGCGGCCTGCCCTGCCTCGGCCCAGCGCCGAACTGGTCGATACTGTTGGGATCAGCATCAAACCCACTGGGCGACAGGGGGTCCAGGCTGAAGCGTTTCGCGTACTCCGGGTTTGACGAGTCGTTGTTGACCTGTTTGTAGAGGAAGTCGTTGACGAAGTGAAATTCGTTTGAGCGCTTGCAGATGTTGCCCTCGCCAGTGGGCTGGCAGATGAGGTTGATCTGATGGAAGCTCTGTCCGTCGGGACAGACCCAGGAGTGCTTCACGCCGGCAGCGCAGTAGTGGAAGACGGCGCAGTCGACCGTGTCGTCGGCGTAGTAGCCTGTGGCGCTCGGGTCGCACTTGAACTTGGAGATGGCCAGGAGCTCAGACAGTCGGTCCGGACTGGCGTCCTGCTGTCCCTCCTCGTCATTGTAGTCAAACTGAAACAAACCAAGAATAATATCGCCCGTTAGGGTTGTAGAAAACGATCCGATCCCACAACAATAAAAATATCTTCCCATAGGTAAAATGTCTGATTAACATCATATTAGTCAGATGAGTACCTAGTTGATGCCATGGTGGTTTTTACAGTCAGTTCTATGACCAAGCTCAGTAAGCCTAACTGACATGTTTATAAAATACGTAGGATATACGCCAACGTAACGTCTGTGTATTCAGCCTTCGACCTAACGGTGACGCCTCGGTTCAAAGCTTGTTCGTGTAACACGCAGAGGCTCTTCAGTAATCGCAGAGGTGACTCGTGGGTAACTGGAGCGACCCCGAGTTTCACACCACCCTCCAGTGCACCGGAGGGCGGGGATGGGGCCGCATCTAACGCTCGACGGGACACGCTAATTTCACTGCCACTGTCGGCGCCGCCACTACTGACTGCTCGCGCGTCTCCACAGCGGAACGGAGACTGCATACGACAGCGGGCGACGCAGACCTGGTCCGGAATACTATTTCATCTATGTATTAATGAGTTCAATATCATCGTTACTGTTTTATGCGAAGTTGGTTCTACAATGTACGAAGCACACTGCACAGTGCACAATGCACAATGCACATGCCTGTGCGGTCACATATAAATATCTGTTTTGAACACTTCTTCAGCTTTCTTTCTACAAACATATATCAGCTTCATTTTCGCTCGTAAAATGAGCAGCATAAGAGGCTCTACAAAGCATTGTTCATTGATGAACAGCTAAAAACGCTCTAAGAACAAACCGACTAAAGAGGAATCAGGAAGTAAAGCTGAACTTTGGTCTGACACATAAAAACGCATACCTATGTAGTGCACATTGCCGTGACGAATGCATAGCGAACGCCGTGGCATAGCGGCGCCCCATTGTTGAGCTGTCCGTGCTCCGGTTCAGACAGTTCCGGGGTCGGCACTGCGCGGAGTCACCCGTCACACTGCTTTATAACAAGGCGCCGAATAGAAGAGTGGACGACAGTGCGGGGACTTTCAGTTCAACTTTGAATACGACATTTTCTATGCAATGATATTCCCGATAACAAAGAATTCAATAATGCACACACGGCACATATACCTCACGTGTAGTCTACACCTATCCTGCAACCATCCGACCGAGCAAAAAGCTGGCATTGTCTGCGTCTTTCGTCACGGCTGCTGCGGCTCCTATTCAAACACATCTGGCGCCGCCGGCTCGGGTGAAGGTCAGATTCAATGCGTGCCACGGTGGTGGCCTGGGGTGATAAGGTCGGACTCTCAGCCATGACACTTGACTTAGCTCACCTCCCTGTGATTGACTCAGTGCAAACAAACAACAACAATGGGGCTGCAATACTGCTGAGAAGGAAGCTGACAGGGTCCAACGCAAGGAAAATAAACGGTTAAGCATGGCAAAAGATCTAAAATAAGTGCTGTAAATTACTGTTTTGTGCTCGTATGTCTACTTTGAATAACTAACGCACGTCTGAAGAGTTGCATGCGTTTTCTCATAAAGGTGTCATGGCGAAACCGCGTGCATGATACTGCAAGCGACAGAGGCTAAAACAGAATTTCGACACTTTCAGCCATGCTATCGTGGATTTCGCTAACAAGCCTCCTGACTGAGACCTGCTGAATGTCGCATGACCGGCAAGATCGCTATCGTTTTTCACGTCCGGACGGTGTCTGCATGTGCCAGTACCTGCTTGCAAGGGCGTGGCATCCGGCATAGGTCGTGACTGTCGGCGAACGCGCCCGCAAAAAGGCCAGCGAGGGAGTCACTCGGGCCCGCAGCGCACCCGGACTTGCACGCTACGAAACGAGGTGGTCTTATCATACGTCTACCACGCAAAAGCAGAATTAGATTTTGGAACAGATAGCTGTCCCAGTTTAGCTGGGAAATTATCCCACGACTGCTGAGACATACCTGGCGTTTTATGATAATCCACTGTGGAGCATTGGGGAATGTTTGCAATCCTTTTTGCAAGCGCCAAATATCCCGAAGTTGGTCACGCCTAAAATTATCACTTCTTATCAGTAGCATGGAGTGTGAGACCCAAGCGAATGGGGACACATGCTCTCGCTAACTAACGGTGATGAACCTGATGCATAGCATTAAGCCTTTTTTATATCACTTCGCATTAACACAATGGTCATGTTTCAGATGAAATAAGCTGCTCTCAGATTGCTGCCAGGTTCAAATTCAAGTCATCATCAGGGGACATGATCTCAAGATGGGCCTAGCTAGCTAGATGCCGAATAATGCGAATGCTGCAAAAGTAATTTAGAGACCGTCCCAAATGGATGAGTAGTTGGGAACTCGTAGGATGTAAGAGTGAAAGTCTAAAGGTTCTGTTGTTCGGTTGACTTACCGAGCCCTCTCCGTCGGATTCATCGTAGGCGATCGACTTGAAGCGGCTCTTGGATCTGTCTGGCCGAGCTGGTGCCGGCTGCGGGGCCCGCTGCTGCTGCTGCTGGACAGGAGCCTTCTGCTGACCGCCGAACTGGTCCCGGGGGTCGCCAAACTGGTCCCTGGGATCACTGAACTGATCCCTGGGCCCTCCGAACTGCTCCCTGGGACCGTCGAACTGGTCCCGGGGATCACTGAACTGGTCCCTGGGACCGTCGAACTGGCGTCGGCCCGGCGGCGGACCACGGAACTGGTCGCGCGGGTCCACGAACTGGTCGCGGGGCGCGTCCTGCTGCCCCCTGAACTGGTCGGCGCCGGAGAGCCGGCCGAGTCTGCCCTCGGCGAACTGTGCCGGAGGTCGCTGCTGGAACCGCGGGCTGTTCTGAGTGGCCTGCAATTGCTGACGCTCCAGCGGTGACCGGGCGTCCGCCACCTCCTCCGGAGCGAAGTCGCGAGGCGAGGGCCGGAAGCCGGGCTGCTGGAAGTCGGGATGCTGCCCGCGCTGCGGTCCAGGCTGCTGGAAGTCGGCCTGCTGGCGAGGCTGGAAGCCGTCACTTGGCGCGCTGGGAGCGAAGTCGGGAGACTGGAGCGGCCGCTGAGCCGCCTGGAACGACTGCCGAGGCAGCTGTCGCCGCTGCTGCTGCTGCTGCTGCTGCTGCTGCTGCTGCTGCTGCTGCTGTGGTTGATCTTGCAGCGGCCCCGCGCCGGGAGCGTAGTCTACCTGAGCCAGCGAGCTAGCCACCAGGGTGGCCAGCAGCGCTAGCGACCAGCGCATCTGGAAAAAGGAGGCACTACTTAGTCCCGATACTGGGCGGCGACAGACAAGTGTACTTATAGGACGTTATTCACAACTACGAACAATAAAAGACACGACACTGCGGCTGGTAGTGGCCGACAATCTGGTGGCTCCAGGTCAGGAGCCGGGCTAGAGTGCAGGGCTGCAGGGACATCAACTGACGCTGACACCATGTCTCTGACTTTAACCAAGTACCTAAATCTACAGATACCTACATAGTAAATGCTTAGGTATCTAATTTTTATTGGAGACATCTAAAAAGGATGAAATGTACCGAACTCCGGCCAATTAGTCGACTTTTTAACAATGGCGCAGATATTCAGGATCGCTGAAATTGGGCAACCGTCTCGACAGTTTTCTCATTTTATGCGTGTATATAAATTACAGGCATTTTATGTGCGAAAAGAGCCTGCTGCTAATGGCGTATGAAGCAAAGAGACTCTCCTGAGATGAAGCGAAATGACAGTTCGACATTCCTCAAGGGAGCTGCACAATGACCACACCTCATCATACCGTCAAATTATCATAAAAATGCATTACTGGGAAACTGAAACAATGCAAAACATGCATGACATTCAATGACGATGCTAGGACGGCTTCAAACTAATTGGCTCATTTTCTTTCACTTGTTATAAGCCGAACGTCACCAAAAATTTAAACGGTGTAGCGTAGATTAAATAGTTTGCGCAAATGCCATGTGATTCTTTTCTATCAATCTTTATCGTTTAAGCATGCCTAGAGGTATTTCACTCATCGCCGCTTGAAGTCACGCATTTGCAGATGAACGAGAGTTGTCTTGTGGAACAGGGCCACTGGGCACTGACATTACCTTACACCAAACCACCGGACACTTACTCTGCACATAACTGTCGAGTTAACTCTGCAGTCTGCACGCTGTCGAGAGCGCAAAGAAGTCTGAATTATCTGTTGGTAGTTACTTTTTCATCGGCAAAGTGTAACCGGGGCGGTTATGGAACATCTAACAAGCAATGGAACGGTCAAATTAGCTGTACTCGTATGACAGAAGGTCCCAGTAATTTTGGTCGTCGATATCGGCTTATTTTCTCTTTTTATAAACGACAGGTAACTTGACCTACGATCAGACACGATATGAAATTCAACGAAATGCTTCTGCAGAGTGCAGAGCACTCCATGACCACTGCCAAGCCTGAAGGACCTACATATAATGAATGCACTGAATATACTGGATCCATGATGAGCACCTGCGTGAAAGCACAATTCATCAAGAAGTTAAATTTTTGATTAGTAGAAGTATATATAGTATACGTTATTCACGGGCGACAGTATGTGGAGTATACAGGGTACACAGTATACAGGGTATACAGTAGGTCTATTAAAAAAGTCCCCAGCACCAGTGGGCGCTGCCTTCGCTGAGCCGAACCCCCGTCTGCCCGTCCCATATCGCGCCGGGCTCAGGTCAGGTAGGGTCAGCGGGACCGCTCGGTCCGGCCCGCGGGCGGTGGACGGGTGGCCGGTAACGCTTTCCGCCAGCCAGCTGTAGAATCCAACAAACGAGACGGCCACCGCTCAGCGCAGCGAAATCGGTGTTAAAGAATGGCAGTAGATGTTCATGGCCACAATGCTTATGAGATAGTCATTGTTAGCCTGTGCCCCACAGGCCACAGGAATGCCTAGACTCTCGCGCCCTGTTGGAGGGGAAATGGGGATTGAGCATCATTCTTATAACTCAGCTTTGGGCATTTAGTTTTTCTCACAGACTATAACAATACAAAAACAATGTAATAAGACCAGACGTTTCGACAACAAAGTGCTTTCGTCAACGGAAAACAAGATATAGGCTTTACATCGATAAAAAATATAGAAGATAAAAATATTTTTAAAAAATCTATATTTTTTATCGATGTAAAGCCTATATCTTGTTTTCCACTGACGAAGGCACTTTGTTGTCGAAACGTCTGGTCTTATTGCATTGTTTTTTTATTGTCATTGTCTGTAAGAAAAACAAAATGTCTAACTCTTCTAATTTGGGCATTTAAAGGTAGTGTGCCAGCTTTCCTGGACCGTATGGAGTTAATGGCCCAGATAAGGAGAACCGGATTTTTAGAACTTATCCATACCTTCAAAACTCATGGAAACGTCTTAAATTTTTCAAATTTTGAGTACCCCAGTGCGAAATTCGCCCCGACGGGTTGTCGGTCGTACCCCAACCACATTTCACACCACTATGAACAATAAATGCACGTCTGAAATCGCTATTACCGATAGGCTCATCCAATCAAGTTTCGATAAACCCGTTCACCATCATCTCCTGCGGTTTCGAACACGCCTGTTAGGTGGTGCGGTAGACCGCGCCCAAAGCCAGGGCCCCGGTAACGTGAGGTAGCCGAGTCGGGGCAGCGTGCGCTGACCCAAGCCGGGGCCGCGCGTCCTCCCGGTGTCATGTGATAGCCCGGGGCTGCCCGCGGGGATGCGGTAGACCGCGCCCAAAGCCGCGGCCCCGGCTTGGGTCAGCGCACGCTGCCCCGACTCGGCTACCTCACGTTACCGGGGCCCTGGCTTTGGGCGCGGCTTCTGCTCATACTTTGTGGTGCGGTGGTGGTGCGTCGGGCCGCGCGCTCTGCATATTTACGTCTGGACAACGAGTTGCGGGGAAAAGTGCTGATTGTGTTGCAGTTTTAGGAGCCGGTAATTAGGCTGGATTTTTGGGTTACTTTTTCGTACCGATTCATGTATTTCATAGTGTTTGGCTTTTGAATATTTTAGTTCTTTCAGATAAATATTACTTGCCTTACAACTTTTGTAAAAACGTTTCATTTTTTTATAAGCCGACGTTCAGAGTCCTAAAAATACATCAGCACTACAATCATTGTAAACAAACAAATGGAGCACCACTTGGCTCTGTTCCAAGGCCATTTTTTAGTTTATCTGGTGGTTTTCTTGCTCTTGTACGTCGTTTTGTTGGATGTTTTGAATCCCTTAAGATTGACTTATATCATATTTAAGAAGCATGTTGACTGAAAACAATCTGAAGTATCCAGGAGGCTGACAGAGAGAGGTCCTGACTACTGAGCAATATAAATATCAAGTTGAACAAGTTATGAAATTTTGGTTGATAAACGCAAGTTGATCGGGCTCATATATCACTCAGCAAGAAAAGGTAAAATTAAAAGAGCTTATTGTCCAAAAACAAGCTATAATATTGCAGACCTTGGAGCAATACTGAAGAGCACGCTGAGCAGGATCATGCCAGAAATGTTGACTGATGAGCGCATATTGATGTATTGGTATGAATATTGAATAATAACTTACAACAGCAAGATAAATTAGTGCTAACTATCAAGTTAAAATCTAGAATGAATGGACTTGGGCAGTTTTACTATGCTTAGATGCTATGCAGATTGTAATGTGCATCAGGTACTCAGTGTCTGGCAAATGAAACATGTGATCATTCCATTGCTACTGGAGGAGAAAGCTTGGATCACTAAATCCACTTTATGTTGATTTTGATGTTAATCATCATCACTGTATTTCTTGAAAAAGGATTGTCGTAAAATTGTCAATGTGACAATCCATGCAGCGATGTGATCATATTATGTGTTCATAGTCATTCGTGATAGTCATTATTGGTCCAATATACAATGGCAAAGCTCTCAGTTTCAGCATTTCTTCCTGTGGATGGCCAGCAGTGACTCCGAGCTTAGAAGCATTAGTTTTCTTCACAGGGCTGGGATAAAAAGTACTGAGGGTAATCTTCCACCAAGGAACTCTACTTTGACATGGTATGAGATGTAGGCACAATTAGGTAGGTGCTCAGTTCCTATAGTCAGTAGTTGTGTATGTTTAGTCGGGTTAGCTTAGATCAGATTGTTAGTTTTTTAATTTGCCAAATGTCCATAAAAATGTGACCTGAGCAATGAGCATACCTGAACCTGACTAACCTGACAGCTGACCTAACCTCAATCATCACACATATTTGCAGCCTACCCAAGACCTGCATGGCAGTAGCACCCAGTTATAGGTAGGTACTCACCCTAACTCAATCTTACCTGCTAACCTTCACCTTGCCAAAAGTTAGCTCAAATTGCCAAGCTGTGTCCAGGGAAACAGTCAACTGAGGAACTGGCTCATTGGGTGGCTGGTGTGAGTCTGTGCATTTTAAGTGTTTCTTCTCTGAAGCTGCTCTGCACTGCTGTATGTCATGTTAGATGCTCAGAAAATGTGGGAAATGATTACTAAGCTACTTTAGTGCTTTATTAATGCTCGAGACATGAACAAGTACAGATCCTGCAGGGTACAGCTATGAGTTAGGTGCTAGGTGAGTATGTTATGTGAATGTGCTGTTCCCTGTTTGACCGTAAGTATACAAACAAGCACAGGGTCACAGTTATATTCAATCTCCACATAAACATACAACAAAAACGGCCATATAGCCTAACTCCGATCACACCACAGATAACTTAAGCCTTTGAAGGCACAAAATGTTTTGATTGACAGGACAGGTTTACAATATATCCTCTGTCCTTGGGGGATCTTGCTGCCAAGTTGAGGTATGATGACTGAACTTCAGGATTGATCAACCTTTTCTTAGCCACTGCTTATACATATACGAGAAAGACCAAATGCTTGTTTGTTTTGATTTACAGGACATGTATACAATATATCCTCTGTCCTTGGGGGATCTTGCTGCCAAGTTGAGGTACGATGACTGAACTTCAGGATTGATCAACCTTTTCTTAGCCACTGCTTATAAACGAGAAAGACCAAATGCTTGTTTGTAAACTGCGTTGAAAATTTAATGATCCACCTTCAATTCTGACATGAAGGCACAAATGAAATAGTTCCCTCTCCTTTTGGAATACACAAAGCAAAATATTTAATAAATTTTAGTGGATGGACAAGAGCAATTAGCACAGCTTTCCCTCAAGTTAACTTCTGGCACTGTTGTACATACACTGACGCTTATTCGCTTCATATTTTGTAACAAACGCGCTAAAACTGCAATATAACAGCACTATATGCTTCTTGACAAAATGCAAAAGTATTAAAGATTTAGCCCTGATGGCATTCATTCTTGGTGGAAACGTAATTAAAAAATATTTTGTAGTAACTATTAAATTCCGGCCGAAAACAGTGCACGGTTTAAAAAAGAATCATTCCAATGACGGTCCATTCTTGCGGTCCTGAAATCGCCACTATTTCCGGCCTCTCCAACGCAACTCGTTGTCCAGACGTAAATATGCGCGCGCTCTGACTTCGGCCAAGAAAAATGCGTCAGCTGATCATTGTCATTTCTGCCACTTGCGTGTGGTGAAATGGGGTCATAACTTAAGAGACGGCTTTTTCATATCAATTATTTTACATAAAATCATATTTCAAACCATAAATAATGTTCGACAGCCAAATAAAAGAAACAATACCAATACAGGCTTACAGTTTAAGGTTCGACATTGTGTTGTCTACGATTAGACAGCTGATAACTCATTCCCGTACGTCGTAACTCTATAATGACCTTTGCTTATTGTCACATGTGCGCCGCATTCGCGATTGTTGCCGACGCCTGTTTGCAGGTCAGCCCACTACAGTTGTTATACATATCGAAAAACCGATAAACTTTTAGGCGAAAAAGGCACTATTCCAGGCCCATTTTTGATTTTTTTTTGCGATATTAGGTAAAAACAGAAGCTTCTTATCCTAGGAAAAATAAAATGGGAAATCATCGGAAGGTGGCACACTACCTTTAAGTGGTATTCGAAGTAGCGTCGAAAGTAGCAAAAAGAATAAAAATACTTCAGCCAATTTTAGATCGGTTCAGAGCAAAAGGTCATGTCACCAGAGGTCATCGATGGTAAAATTTTGCTTGGACAGGGTGCGTTGTGCGCACCGGTGCATTGGGTTTCCAATTTCCATGGAAACATCAACAGACTCGGAAGCTCGTAACACTAGCGTGGAGCCGAATTCATATCAACCGCCGCTACAATGCATGGCAGCGCAGCGCAGCGTGCTGCAGCGCGGAACCGTGAAACACCGCCCAGGGCTATCCATGTGTCAGGGCAATCCAACCCACGTGATAGGCTCGGCCCCAGCGGAGCATGAGGCTCAGGACTCCCGCCCAGGCCCCCTGTCTCCCCCTAATTCCTGTCATCCTTCCCACTCTGAAATCGACCGAAAGAGCCTAACCTAACACAACAAGCAGCTCGTTTACCGCTATGTCTGAATAATATTGTAAGATTTAATTAAGGTCAACGGCTTAGCACGTAAATAACAGCAACTGCCACCATCGGTATTATGAGAAAACCAATTGCTTTTCCACAAACACTAAAAGTTTTAAGCTAAACTTGCATGAAATTAATTTTACCAGCCTCGTGTTCCTCTTATCAAAACGCTTCGAATGAATCAAAAGTTGATCTTTAACCCTCGCCGGCACACGCTATTTTGCATCCTTCGACGGCACAGGGGGGGGGGGGGGGTGGCACGACCCCACCCGCGCTTGGCCCCTGATTGAGCTAGAGCTTCGCGGAAAAAAACGAGCGTGTTGCCCGTCACGAGAGGAAGCCGATGATACCCAATTTTAAGGTCCTAGGTCATCGGGTGACCTTCCAGGTCAGGTCAATGACCCGATAATCAGGAAAATGGGGACCTGTTAGAAAGTCGTAAAGTGTGGCTGCTATGGGGTTTTCCGGGGTGCTGATCACGAATATCGTGTTAGTTTTATCAGAGATGATGTCTTAAAGCATTTAGACCAGGTCGGTTCAGGTCAGGTCAGGTCAACCGGTAGGGGTCACGACGGGTATTCGTAATACCTGTCATCCGCCTCTGACAGCTTCGTAACATGTTACGAAGGCACCAAAACTACTTCGTAAATGTTCAAATGGTTGCTTAATTCGAATTCAGCTCCAAAAACTAGCGTGGAAACATGTAAAACTCGAAAAAGTGAACCGAGGTCACCAAAGGTCAATGACCTGACCTGACCTTCAGGTGATTCAGATGGTCAAAGGTCATTTGGGTCAGGGTCATGAAATTTTCAGGGTAGGTGTAAAATTTATCAAATCGCGGGTACTGAAAGTTTCGTCGCGATCGGCCGCTTTTTACGCGAGTTATTCGCGAAAAACCTTGGGGGGGGGGTTGCATCAACCCTCCCTCTCTTTGCCGGCGAGGGAGGTCATTTGGAAGAATTTGGCCAATGATCAAAGACATGACCTGACCAGAAATGGTCATGATGGATAGCAGGATATTAGATCCGTATCGTGAAACTTTACAAACACTTTAGATGATTTCATAACTTAAGCATGTCTATCAAAAATATTTATTACATGGCTCATGTGTAAGCTGGGTGTGTGATCATGCTTACGAGTATGTTGAACGCAACTGATAATGTTCTGCTGGCCACAATTTCTATATTTAATTTATCCTCCCGGATTTCATATTTTTAATAATGACACCTTGACGATGTCGAGAAAAAGAAACGCTTAGGAGATTTAACAGCCTGAGATACATTCAATATAAGGAAGGGTCAAGGGTGCTAGATTCCTTCCGTCCTCACTATCCTCAGGAAAAACCAATCCGCATCGCCCCTAGTCTTCATGCTTCCCTCTCTGGACTGGAGGTCACCCCACCAGCCAACCTGTAGTTGATATCGGTTCCATTCCAAGACGCATAACCCTCTTCGGGTGACCGTTGGGGAGACGGCTGGACCGTCCCGACAGGGCAATCGTCCCACGGGAACAGTGACGCTTCCGGAGTCCGCAGATCACTGTCGCTGGCTCGCACAACCAAATTACTACACCAGAGCATAGTTATGTCATAGCTCTGCAAGGGCCTTCTCAGACCGAAAAAGATGGCTCACGACAAAACAAACAATTTTCTCATTCAGTATTGTATCTCATCAGGCACCACATGTTTTCAGAGTGTTTATTATGTGTTCCGTCAAAAAAAAGCGCAGTTCAACTTTCTCCCATTGAATTTAGCGATCTCAAAATTGACCCGACCTTTCTGTCAGCAATGTCAAACTTGCAAAATAAACGTTTCAAATACATATACTGTTGCCCATTGAAATCGCTGAAGGTTCTAAAGCGATGTATTTAGATATAATGAGCACAGGAACTTTCCTTGAGGTAAGGTCACTTGACGTGACCTGGTGACCTTGAATTGAAAGACTTGGGCGGGAGAAATGGATCATTTGAAATCTTAAAATGTTAGATTTTAACAATAATTGCAAACACTATCCCGGCCAAATAGTGAGTGAGAAGGGAGCGATTCCCCAACTCCATGTTTAGCTCCTATAATTGAGCTAATTGCTAGAGCCTCGCGGAAAAAAACGAGCGCTTGCGTCGTTACGTGACGCAGCGACTGTCACCCCATTTAAAAATATCAGTGACCTCTTAGGGCAGGTCAAGGGCCCCAAGGCATTGGGTCGGTTTTTGGTGAATAACTTCACAAAGAAGGTCGCATTATCGTCATTTCGATACAATCGTGTTTTCTGTTCTCAGACGCGTCGATTTATATGCTTTTTTGCTTAGGTGAAGCAATTTAGGATGTTTAGGTCAATGTCATGTTAGGGCAACACAGGTCACAAAGCTTTTGAAAGGAGGACATGCTGCATAACATTTGATTCGACCAGTCTTGCAGAGTCCATTGATGGCTGTCCCGACTGGCTAGCTCATTTTGATCGGTAGTTATTGACGGGCACTCCTATTGACGAGCACTCCGTCACGCAAGGTGAACAATGCAAACGTGAAGCACTAAACCTTGCCAAGAATGTATGAAGTCACGATTTCATGTGCGTGAGGTATAGTTTTAGCTCATTTCCGACACCAAATTAACAGTTTCCATATTTTCCCATTATGCTTGTATGACACTAAGTGCATTACGGAATTGCATCATTTTATAACCGACAACCGTGCAGTCTGCAGAGGATTACTTAAGACGTCATAGTTAAGTGACCTGACATGGAAACGTGGTTGATTTCAAATGATCCGGCTTGAATCAAATGTAAGGCATATGAAATGTCAGCCTTCTATCATCAGTGTGCTTTGAGCTACAGCAAAAAAAAAAAAAAAAATACATGGTGGCGGCACCCACCCCTTCTTCTCGGCCGGCGAGGGTTAAACCTCGCTTCGAATTATTGCAGATAATGATGCGACCGAAAACAAAGCATTTATCTGTGTCTAGAACGGCCGCTGACTTGTTGGACAAGATCCCCAATCTTATTTTGCTAGATGGGAATAAAATACTCGGCATATGATACATATATACCTACCCCTCGGCTTGCCCTCGTGCAAAGTCAATTCTAATCATCACTGTCGCTTTTTTATCCGAGATGATGTCGCCACTAAACGGGTTGTTTTGTTTGCTTGCTTGCGTTGAATGGTCATTACGGATTATTGAAGGATTATGATATAATAGGAACGGGGCAAGGGAGGATATGCACTGCAGTGCAGGTGTTTAATTTAGATCACAAAGGCATCGTTTCCGGCATCGTGCAGAGTCACTATCTTCCCCTCCTCTGCACTGCGGCATCTCTGCGCCCCACACACGGCGTCCTCACTCCACGGCCGGCCGCCGCCAACTGACCCACTCGCCGGGCGCTGCGACCTGACCCGTGTCACTGCCGCGGCCTGCGCAATAGAGTCGGGGCTGGAATCCGGGGGTTCGGCCGGCCGGCCGCCTCTGGAGCGGGGGACTTTTTTAGTAGACCTACTGTACATTTTTACGAAACAAATATTCAAAATTCAAATGTTTTAGAATGTTTGAGGCGTATCTTATGGCGGTGGCATACGGCAAATTGCAGCATAAAGGCATTAAGTTATACTCAGAAGCAATATAGTCAGACGTCGAAGACCGATTCCGCCGTATTGTACAAAGCCCATCACATATTTTTTTTTCAATTTACAGTCACGGTTTTCTTACATGTGGGATGTGGTTTTACGCAGCCTTGGGTAAGTATTTATCTTCGAAGTAGCCAATAATGCGAGCGCTGTTAGATTTCTTTTGGGCATCTCGTCATGCTCATGCTCATAGACATTAAACCTATTTGTGGTTCAGTTTGTGCTTTGCCAACAAGATTAGACCTGTTAGCATACCATTTTTATCCCATTTGAAGCAATAAACCTGTCTTTTATGATTATGTAACAGGCAATTGAACAAATTACGCTTAAAATAGTTAAACCATAATGCGAGACAAAGTCAATTAAATAGCACATAAAACTTGCAACGTCATTTGGACAAAAATTATTGATCACAAGATTAAACAAACCAGCCACAATATTCAACATAAAATAAAACAAAACACAACGACCAGTACATATACCTACTACTCTGCACCTAAATGGTCGATCATATAATGAAGCGCCACTCTTACCTTACTGTCGGTACAGTCCCCTCTCGTTCACACACGCTCTGTTGTCACTGCGACTCGTTGAGTTAGGTATGTCAGGCTCTGGTTCTTCACCTCAGGCCACCTCTCGACCGTGTACCGCCCCCTGTCGAGCGGTACTCTCTCTTTATAGCCTAGCGGCACCGTGCCGCCCCGCCCCTCCGCTCGGCTGTCGCTCAAGGCTGCAAATTTCGTTAGGAGCTGCAGTGCCGGTGCACAGATTCGTGGCAGGCGTGGCCGCTGTTTTTCCTCTCTCCCCCTGTCGATAAAAAATGGCGGCATTCAGAGGAATCTCAGGGTGCTCGTGGAGTCGTGAATCGTGATTCATATTTGCGAGCGGTCCGGTCGGTCCGGGCCTTCCGCTGACGTGGCGTTGATGAGACTGTGGGAGTTTTCTCAGTTTCCGCCGAACGGTCAGAACTGAACACGACTCCGGTAGCCGGGCAATGATAAAAGTCTTCATACCGCTGGAACTACTTACAGCTCTGCATGAAGTCACTAGACCGGATATTGCTAATGTATGTATGTTGTTTGTACCATGCTCATTGCTCGTTCATCCGTGTTGAATATAAACATGCATGTAAAACGGCTGGTATTGACTAAATTCTTCGACCCGCTGGAAATATTCACAGATCTGCATGATATCATTAGAGCTGATACTGCTAATGTCTGTTGTCTGTACAATGCACGTTCATCCGCGTTGAACCTAAAACATGCATGTAAATCGGTTGGCATATGACCTCAGAAGCTTGTAAAGTATTCATTTCCTGGATTGGCATTTCCTTTTCCTGGAAAAAAAAACGAACTCTTATCTGGAAAAGTCAAAATGTGACCCGTCCATCGAAACGGTCTCAGCCTCGGCGGTGCACCCGGTTGGTCGCCCAGACCAATGTCTCCCCTAATTTCTGGCATCCTTTTTGGCTCTGCAATGGTCTCATTAGACCGTAACGGCCTAATTATAAAACCTAGCCCCCACATAACCAATCGAAGGGCAATATGCGTAACTTTAGGAGGAAAATTGACTGTGAATTATATGTGAATGAATGCCTTTTCCTTCGTTTCACTGATAACTTGGTGGTGTTATGTGCAAAACAAGGTGTTCACACGTTCCGATAGAAGCAGTGGCCTGTGCACATCGGCCGATATAATGTCCGTCGGATCACGAGAAATGAGGAAAACTCTCTGGCTGGACCGTTAGGGCAGACTTTGAGTGGGCCACCTCCGGCACTGCTCGGCCTTCTCTCGGCTGCGCGCTGTGAGTCAGGGATCTGGGAGTCGGAGACTGATCTCGGCGGCAGCAGCCGTCCTGCTCGGCCCCGCCCGGGTCGGCCGCGCCACTTTCCTGTTCCGTTCGCGCCCGTTCCCAGGCGCACCGTGTGTGAGATCCGACTGTCCAGCCGCGGCGCCGGCGCTGCTGCAGGAGCCCCGCGACCGATCACCTCTGCAGCGACGACCTTCGGAACACTGCAGTAGTCGGCTTTGTGAGAGGCAACAGGGGCGAACGATGGTTCTGCGCAGGACATTGGTCTCTCAGAGCATGATATATGTATGTGAGAAAGTGGTGTAACAAGTTCTCTTTCATTTAATTCGGTAGGTAGCCAAACTCATGCATGGTTCATACGGAAACACTTACTCTGTTTATGTACCTATGTAACAAAGTAAATGGATTAAACCTACACCTGCTGCTGTAATTGTGTACCGTGTCGGAAATTAATGCGACCTTGGCATTAACGGTATAGATAAAAATCACCAGACAATGCATTGTGATACGGCACGGGTCGTGAGTTCCCAGCCACATTTTTGCTTTTCTCGACAGCCCGATTTGTGATCATTTAGACGCCCACGTTATGCGAAACCCGATGATCGTCGTCAAACAGATATGTAGCCTGCTCCGAGCTATAACGGAAACGATGTGGCCGAGGAATGGGTTTGAAACAGGCTGTGGGCTGCGCCTGCAAAATACCCCTCAATATTTCATGCAATTTAAGCAAAAAAAAAAAAATCTAAGCAACTGCATGAATGTACCTGCTATATTGCTATATTTACCTGCTATTTATACTTGCTATACCTGCTAGAATGTACCTGCTATATTGACATGATAAACTACTATTTAAAGATATCGATTGGGCGTAAACAGTTCTACATCGGCGTCCGATTTTGTCGTGTTCTGGGTGTGTCGCTTAATCAATCTGCCAATCTGAATACCTTGCCCAAGATTCATGCAACACTGCTCGCCACCTTGATTCTAATCGGCTAAGGCGTGACGGACTGCGCGTTATGCGTCAGCTTCCGTCAGTCAGTCCCGGCGCCGGCTGGACTGGACTTTCCACTCACTCTCGTCTAGATTGATAACAATGCTGCGCCGACCGGTCCGGTCTGCGTCCTCCCAAGGCCAGTGCAGCTCACACAATAGACAAACGGGCTATATAATGCATAGTTCACAGCTCGATACAGTCAGACCCACCTCTGATTACTATTTTATTATACAAAACACGTAACGATAGCACCTCGAAAAACAACACAATATTTTGTACGTCCCCGTACGGCATACGTGGCGGCAACCACAGCAGCACTGGAATGAATGGATCCACGCTGCCCTTCTATAATCCTCATCGTGCAGTGCATTTGATATTCAAGCAAGTAAAGTCCTCACAATCCCAACGACACACATATACCACTTAACCATTGTTTGGTGGTACCAGATCCCAAACAGCTGCAATTAACCACACCTCATTCGTGAGCATATTCCACCGCCAACTTTCCTACAATCTGGCCAGTTCCAGCATGGCGGCCCGAATGGCCTCCGTCTCCGGGTCCGGCGTGGTGCCGGCCGTGACGGTCGTGACGGGCGAAGTGCGTGACCCCAGCCGGCGCCGGCGGCCCCGTGACGCTGGCGTCACACGTCTGACGTCATCGGTGTCCGTCGGGGCGGCGGTGGCGGCCGGAAGTGCGTCGGGGGCGGCGCTGCGCGCTAGCTCGGCCACTAGACGGACGGCCGAGAGCGTCGACGTCTCTGTGGGAGCAGCAGCGGGTCAACCCAGCATCGGATAGATGTGAGTGTGACTGACATGAAAATCCATGTGAAGAAATCAGCACTGCACGGCGCACGCAACAGTTGTCACACCTTGCGGCGTTACAGTTACGGAATAGTTTGTGCAATATTAGCTCAGATTGGTAAGATTTAAAATGCGTCTGTTAAAATTTTCACATGTTTCTTTCGATTTTCAGGAGCTGAAATGCTTGTGAAATAAGAATGCTCGCTCTGGGGAGTCGGGGACTGCTTAAAACCTTTCCTATGTCTAGCTATGTGCTAAATTCGCCCCTACACAGACTAGCAAAATAAAGGAGTGAATATTTCTGGTCGAGTAAATAAAGAGTGAGCATTAATGATTAAAATGTCATAGCACAAAATACTTAACAAACGTTAATCTAACCGTAAATTCGTCATAAGCACACAGCACGTCTAAAGGTCCGTGAGCCCGTACAGTCGGGTGCGATGTTACCTGGCCGTTGAGGATACGTCAGTTCACTTCCGTCTTTGTCGAGTTCAGAGCGACCGTCCACGTCATCGTCAGACGCGTCAGGAGGGTCAGATTGGTCACATTGGTCAGATTGGTCACATTGGTCAGATTGGTTAGACAGGAAAGGTTTGTCAGGCTGGTCAGAGTAGTTAAACTGACTGTGGTTGGGGTAGTTAAACTGCTCAGGCTGGTTCAGGAAATGATCAGGACGAAGTCGTTGGTCGTCAACACGAGTCTTTACAGAGTAATGGAGGCGCGTGCGCGGGTCCGACAAAGGAGGTGCTAGTGTAATATCGGTGCTGAGAGAGACTGAGCTGGGTTCAAGACTGGTGCCGAGTGAAGCGGAACCTGGTGATTGTGCTCCCTTGGTGCTGAGAGGAAGACCAGCATGCCTCCAGGTGGGACTTAATGGGCTCACATCTCCGCTAATAGGAATATCTTCTGAGGGCGACATTTCCTGGACGGACGGTTTACTGGAGGACAACTGTTCCTGGAACTCCTGGACGGCAGGGGTACGTCGAGAGTTCCCACCGGACCGGGACCTCGCTACCCTAGCCCACTGGTCAGGTCCACGGCGCAGCTTCCCCGACTGTTCGATCCCCCTGAGCAGCTGCAGCAGCGGCGAGGGCTCGCCACTGCCCGAGTCCGGTCCTGTCGCCGGGCCGGTCAGCCTCTGCAGCTCCATGCCTTGCACCTGCAGCTCCATCTGACGCAGAATGTCATCGTCTGTGACCTCAGTATCGGGCAGGCCGAGAGGAGCCGTGAGCTCAGGAGCCACAGGAGCAGCTGTGCTCAGCTCAAAGCCCCTGAAGTAGGCAGGAGCGGTGTCAGGGAAACCCTCCAGCAGGAGGCTGCTCACGGCCTCCTCAGGATCTGCTCCTGAGGAGCGAGCGTCACTCGACTCTTTGACAGGTGCCGAAGCTCCTCCGGACACCTTCGCCAGTGAGTTGGGTTTTGACAAGGCGTTGGAAGAAGTGCCTCCGGAGCTGCTCAATATTTTCGAAGAACTGAAGACTCGAGGTGGTGGTGAGGTGCTACCGTGAGCGCGATTTACCAGTTCTGAGGAAATCTGAACTGTCTGACTGACTTTATTATTATGCTCAAGATTTGGGGCCGTAAAGTTCACTACTTCGGAGATGTTAGTGAGGTCATCCCTAGAATCGATGTCCGTCTGGTCTTCCGAGGAGGCCGTGGGTGTCTTAGCACTTGGAAAAACTGAACCCAGACTAAGACCCTCGAAACCTGGTGGCTTATTGAGGAATGTTTGAGGAGGTGCTGGGCTGTTGCTTGAATCTTCTGTTGAAGCTGTTTCAGCTTCGGCTGCCACCGCAGTCGACTGGAACATCAAACGATTGTCATTGATGGACGACTTTGATCCGTCTTTTGACTTCGAAAGCTTCATTCCAAAGTCTCCACCTAAGCTCCAGTCATGCTCTCCCCAAAAGAAACTTTCGAGGGATGTGTCTTCCTCATTCATTCGCTGTCCATCATAGTCATAATCGTTAATAAACGTTGCTGCAGTTGAAGAATGTCCACCCAGCGATTCTGGCACACCATTCCTGAACGCGTCTTGGATGGCACGTATGGTGGTGGAGACGTATCGCTGAGGACCATCGATTGCATTTGACAGTATTGAGCCTTCCTTTGGAGGAAAGTCGGGAAAATCTGGAACAGGCAACAGTTTGTCATCTGTAAAATCAAATTTGAAATTTGAATGCTTCGAAGGTGGCTGAGTGAAAAAGGGAGATTCAAATTTATTGCCATCATTTTGTTCGGTTTTAATTTTTGATAAAGGCAGCCCTGAGCCAATTGGTTGTGCCAAGGTGTCGAGCTGATTTATAGATAAACCACTATCCACGAACTGATTGTCACTTCCCGGTGCTGATTGCTCTGCGTTGCCAGCACCTAAAGCTGCGATTGATTCCAACACAGCCCCCGCGGCCTGAGACGGATAATCCGATGGGCCAGGCTTAGAAACTTCGACCTTTGCAACATTATCGACATTATTGCGGATACGTTTTGCGTCAAATGAGAAGTCGGTGTCACCAGTGAATACTTCCCCTTGCCTAGTCGGAGGCTCGTGTTTACTCAGAGAATCTTCCCCTCCAACGTCTCCAGGGCCTGGTCCTGCCCCTGCCAGCGTTTGCAGCTGATGCTTCAGCTTCATCTCGTAGACCTCCAGCTGCTGCAGGCCCTTGATCATCAAATCCGTGCTGGTGTTGCGGAAAATCACCTCGCCGACATTGAGTCCAGGTGCGGTCGGTTCGCCTGACAACGAGGCGATTTCATTCAGCACCTTCTGGCTTTCGGCATCTAGCCTCTGTCGAGTACGCTCCATAGCAGCCATAAAGTTCGTTCTCAGAGTCTCGGCACTGAAGTCTGACCAGTCTGACGGCCCAGACTGCCCAGATTCCTGCGTTTGGTCAGCTCCATCCGAGGCAGGCCTCTCTAGCGAACCTCCTTCGGGGCTATTTATCACAGCTACGTCAACCTCCCCAAACGACTGTCCTAGGGCGTTGGAAGATAACGGAAAATCAGCCTCCTCCGGTACGGAGTGGATCTGCTGCTCATCATCATACCAGACCAGACTGGCGGACTCTGGGGCGGGGAGGGGCTCCGGCTGGAGGGGAGAGGAGAAGGGTGGAGCAGAGACCGTAGGAGTGACATGCTGGGGTGCTGGTGAGTCGAGCGGGCCGGAGGGGCGGCGGTGACCACCGCGGTCAGGCCGCGACCCTGCGAAAAGACATGCAGTTTAGATGGAGTTATTCGCGTCTGAATATTTAGAGGGTTAGGTTTAGAAGCAGTGCGCAGTTTGCAAGACAATTTATGGATTTGTGGTTATAAAAAATCAAATTATTTTTAATAACTACCAGCCAACGGTTTAATTTTATATGGGAACTGGGAGCAGTGGCGGTTTGTGCAAGCTGCGGGCTTCGAGACTGACAAGGAAACTATGAACGTGAACTTAAAGAAGTACACTAGCTAAAATATGCAAAATGATTTGTGCAAATGCAGATTGAAGAGGATGAGCACTGATCTGTGCCAAGAAAGAAAGATATAAGTGACTATAAATTCACCGGCTAAAGCACCTAAGAAAGTATGAGTGCTATTCGTATGGATTATCCTTGATATTATGCCCTTTCCATTGCATTGTCCTTGACATGGTGCTCTGCCGTGAAATGCAGAAAAACATAATTGTGTGAGGTGGATGGAGCAACTAAAGGTACGAACTATGCGGGAACCCAAAGGAAATAATTTGAAAGATAGTTAGGTAGGTTCGAATGAAGAGCTTGCGTTACACATTATTCAGCCGAAGGACAAGGCGACTGGTCTCACTGCGTTACTGGAGGCTCAGCTTTGGTGAGCTATTCTTGAAAAAGATAAATTTTTTGGTAAGGATGGTGGTTTGTGGGTGTTTGTGTTTATTTCACGGCACAGCTTACTTTTAGCGTTAAATAAATAAAGTTAGGTGTCGACTGTCGTCCTATTTTTGTTATTCCTTTGTCATTGGTAGTCAGGCAAAGCTGAATCAGCATTATCGTCAGTATCGTCAGTATTATCAAAAGCAGGCCCCATGCACTAACCTACTCCATCTGCGGCCTGCGGGTCAGTTGAAGCGGAAGCGGTCACCGGAGTAAGCGGCGGCGGCAGGTAACCGTCCGCTATGGGACGGATTCTCGCCCCGAACACCGAACCACCGGCTGGTGGCGCCACCGACTGCCCGGCAGGTATCGCCGCGGTCGCCGGCGGCTCGGCAGTCTGAGCAGGTGTTAGCGACGCGCTCTCGTAGGTCCGCTGAGGTGTTGTCAGGGTTGAAGGCGGCTGGTCACTCGTTAGTAGCGTTTCCTCCAGCGAAGGAGCCTCCTCCACGAGCGGGTTAGCGGTCATGAAAGCGTTGCGGACGGTCTCGTCCACCTGATCGGTGACTACCTTCTGCAGATTGGCCCGGATGTCGATGTCTGGTAGGAGGGAGCCCGACTGGCCTGATCCACCGGCACTCTCCGGAGCCAGGTAGCCCTGGGTTGGAGAGTCGACCGCCTGCGCCAGTCCCTGCTCATCGCTCGGCTGGACAGAGCTGCTGTGGGAGCGCACATAATGGTTAGATGAGCGAACTGACATACTGTTACCGATAATTTCATACTTTTCTTGACTGATATAAAACGGGTAAAAAGAGCTTTAAAGTTTTAAAGCGTTTTACTTTGCATCGGCTGATTCCGATGTATACGAGTAGTCGACTACAGAATGATGTTCCACTCCTCAGAAGCTATCAGTTGACCGGAGCGCTAAGTTGTGCCGTTTATCACGCAATTAAGCGTGTCGATTATGAGCATTGGGACAACGCTATAATTTGTGAACTCAGCCCGTGTGATGCGGCACAGCCTACCAATCCAGGCAAATAATTGCCTGTGAAAAGTGGAACATCATTCTGTAGTCGACTGTACATACCTGAACTGGTCCTGTGCTGGAGGCGAGTACTCTTCCTGCGCCTGAGCCGGCTGGAACACTGACCCGAGATCCACCTGCAACAGACGCGTGCCGTTATAATTAACGTGTTTTAATTAACGTGTTATAATTAATGTTTTCAGACGATGTGTCTGAAAACATTTACGCATGTCCTTCTCCGGGCTCAATAACTAGTAAATTTTAATCCGCTTGGGGTAAAGGGCTCGGACAATAAATTATCGCACCCGGAAGTGTAGGCACACCACTATGACTATGATGCGTGAAGACATCGGAAGAGCGAGCCACAAACTTACTCGCGTGCTTACTTCATAATGAATTCCAACTAGCTGTAACCGTACCCTTTCTCAAATTGCTGCCTCCTATAGGCTTTCAAACGGCCCTTCATGGAATATCGTCACCATTCCCCGTCTCCCATCCTCCCTCCCTTCCCAGCCTCCTTCCCATCCGACGGACACCCGCGGGGCAGACGCACCGCATGAGTGTCGAGGAGTGGCGTGCAATAAGCACCGATAATTGACAAACAGCCGGGAGCTAAAAGCGACAACCGTGCGAGAACTAGGGGCTAGAAGAGTGGGAAGAAGATGGGGTGGGGCGAGACCTGATAAGAACAGGACGGAAACGGGACGGAAACGGACGGAAATAGGACGGAACCGAGAGGGGAACGGGAACGAAAATGGATGGTAGCGGTAACGCACAGAGACTGAAAAGAATTTGAGCGGATTGAAAGAGGAGCTGTTGGGATTCGATGACGTCGAATTTCAGCCGAACAGCACTTAGGGACGGCTGACACGCCACGGTATTCAAGCTCGTGGGTCTGAACAAGAAACGACGTGGGCTTTGAGGCGGGAGGCCTGTCTGGTGCCCGCCTCTGCGACTGGACGGAGATTGATTACCGTCATGGGCAGAGGCGGCTCATTACATCATCTCCGGGACACCCCACGTGACCAGTTACTCCACCTGACCCCAGACACCTCTCCACAAACCAGCCAAACGTATTCACGGCCACTTTCTCAGATCAATCATTGCCGCCGCGCGGCTCGTGCATATTACACCCCTCCCCACCCGTCCCCCTCCTCCATCGCGCTGACGCCGCCACTTTCCTCGGCGTGGGGTCAAGCCGGGGTCACGTGCGCGGCCGCCGGTGACCGCCGGAGGCTTGTTTCAATTACCGGCGGCGGTGTGTGCAATCGGAATCCCCGGGACGCCCCGGCTGCCTCCCACACAGGCACCATGGGCAGCTAAACGGGGACAGGAAACGGTGAAGGGAGGGAAGGGAACGGCTTAAGAACTTGCTGTATACCTACTGTGAATTCCCGTAAGCTAACAATGGGAAAATAAAAGTTAGCATAGCGTAAAAGGCGCGATAACATTTGGCTTGCTGTCCAGGAAGTATAGGAAGACGAGGAGGGAAGAGGGAGGGGAGGGAGAGGGAGGGAGTATAGGAAGACGAGGAGGGAAGAGGGAGGGGAGGGCAGAGTGAGCTGAAGACTGAAGTCACCCACCTGATTGGGATTCACCTGTGCAGCCGCTTCAGAGAAACCGCCGTCAGCTGGACTGAAACCGACATTACACGGTCATTACATGCAGAGAACGCCGAGCAGTTACGCTTGAAGCACTCATTCACGCGAAAGGGAGGGATGTAACGCACACTGGGTGAGCCGTGCGCGGGTGTGAATGGGCCCGCCGCAGTGGTTATGAACCTTGTTTGCTCGAGTAGCTAGGCGTGGTTGTGAACATCCACAAAAACGACTCGTGGTCTCAGGCTATTATCTGGTAATCACGTAACTTCTTATCGCTTCATCGCACAAAATACCGGAAATGCTACCGCACGTTTACGAAACACGATAGAAAATCACAGGTAAACGGCAAGTTTCCCTTCAATTTGTGAGGAGCGGCCACATACGAGAAGGCGCCTACAACTCACCGGGGCTGCTCGTCCTGGACGAAGACGCTGCTGAAGTCGAGTGACTCCGACTGGCCACCGCTCTCCGACGTCTGCCCGGCGATGAAGTTATCTTCGTACGAGTCAGGACGGCTGGCGAACTCGTCTCCAACCGACCCTCCAGAGAGCACGCCTTCAAACGAGACCGGCTGCGCGTCCGACTGCTGGTTTCCCGAGAAGACGCCTTCGAAGGACAGCTGCTGCTCGCCGCCGCTGGCTGGAGAGGTCACGAAGTCCTGACCCTGCTGCAGCGTCACCTCCGAGACGACGCTGCCGCCGTCCGGAGGGCCGTACTCGCCCGTGGGAGCCTCAGAACCCTGACCTGACAGTGCCACCCCCTGAGCGGCCTCCTCCTCAGAGACGATGCTGCTGTCGTACAGAGGGCCGAAACCAGTCGGAGACGCTGGTGCCGACGTCTGAGAGGTGAACCCAGAAGCAACTGCCGGCGCCGCTGTGACTGAGGGCGTCAGAAGTCCAAGGTTTCCACTGCCGCCATCCGCAGCTCCGAGGATGCTGTCGCTGTTCAGGGGTCCGTAACCCTGCCGCACCTCCTGCTGCTGCCCGGAGGTCGCTGAACTCCCTGATCCGACCTGAACGCCGGCCGGCAGCGGCCCGGTGATGATGTCAGCGGCGCTGGGAGGGCCGTACCCGCCCGTCGACTGTCCTCTCTGAGACTGGCCGCCACCGAGGCTGGCCTGGGAGACAGACTGGCCCCGGGCAGAGCCGAATTCCTGCGGGGAGCCGGCCTGGACGAACGGAGACCGTCCGGAGCCCTGCTGACCGAGCTGCTGCACCTCGCTGGTGCTGAGGATGTCCTCAGGGCGGGGTGCCGAGTATGTCTGACCACCGGGCCCGGCCGCCTGCGGCTGCTGAGGGCTCGGAGCGTCGTAGGACTGCTGCTGCTGCTGCTGCTGCTGCTGCTGAGGGGCTGAATACTGCTGCTGTGCCTGCCCAGAGCTGAGGACGTCCTGCGGTCTAGGAGAGCTGTATGCCTGACCTCCCGCCTGCTGCTGCTGCTGCTGCTGCTGCTGCTGCTGCTGCTGGGGCTGTGGGGCATCATACGTCTGCTGTGGCTGAGGTGAGCTGTACTGTTGCTGAATCTCGTTCGGGCTGATGATGTCCTCTGGACGAGGTGCACTGTAGCTCTGACCACCTCCGGATTGTTGCGGTTGCGGCGAGGTATACTGCTGCTGTGGCTGCTGCTGCGGTGAGCTATACTGCTGCTGCGGCTGAGACTGCGGTGTGGTGTACTGCTGTCCGATCTGATTGGAGCTGATGATGTCCTCTGGCCTTGGCGCGGTGTAACCCTGCTGACCGCCCTGCTGACCGCCCTGCTGGTGCTGCTCCGCAGGGGCCAGGTAATCAGCCTGCTGGGGACTGATGATGCTCTGCGGCTGCGGGGAGGAGTAGCCGTTCTGGCTGTTACCGCCAGAGGAGCCTGATGAAGGGTAGAAGATAGGGCTGCTGTTCTGCCGGAACCCACCCTGGCTGTGACCCGAGTTCTGAGGTCCTCGGTAACTCTGCTGAGGCTGGACCGTGATGGAGCTCTGCACGACGTGAGAGGTTCCCTGAGAGCCACTGTGACCACGTCCTGAGGTCTGTGGTCCCCCATACCCCTGCTGGGGCTGCTGCGTGGGTCCTCCGTACCCCTGCTGGGGCTGATGCGTGGGTCCTCCGTACCCCTGCTGGGGCTGGACGGGGACAAACCCGCCGTACTCCGGCGTGGTGGGCTGCGGCGAGCCGTAACTCTGCTCGGGAACTGAAGTCGTGGGAGCGCCGTACTCTTGCTGTGGCTGCGGCTGACTGTAGGAGGTGTCCGGCAGAGGCACCCACTCGAACTGCTTGCAGGCCTCGCACGCGAGGGAGACGTCCGGCTCGATCTGCTGTCCGCCGCCGTAACCGCCACTGCCACCGCTGCCGTGTCCTCCGCTGGAGCCGTGTCCTCCACCTCCGTGTCCTCCTGAAGATCCATGTCCTCCACCTCCGTGTCCGCCAGAGGATCCTCCGTGTCCGCCTCCACTGTACCCTCCACCGCCGCCGCCATGTCCTCCGGACCCACCGTGTCCGGATCCACCATGTCCTCCGGACCCACCGTGTCCACCGTGTCCACCGCCGCCACCATGTCCTCCGGATCCACCGTGTCCGGATCCACCGTGTCCGCCAGAGGATCCACCATGTCCTCCTCCGCCAAGTCCGCCGTGCCCTCCGGATCCACCATGTCCTCCTCCACCGTGTCCGCCGGATCCTCCGTGTCCCCCATGTCCTCCGGATCCGCCGTGCCCTCCTGAGGGCGGCCCGTAGCTTCCTGACGGCGTCGGCACCACGATCGCATGTGGCTTCAGCCCAATCGAGACTGGGTACGGCCGCGCCCCGCTCGGCTTACCGTGGCCGTGGCCATGACCCCTGCTACGACCCCGTCCTCCTGCGTGGTTCCTGCCGCGCCGTCTGCTGCCCAGGCCGAACAGACTGAACAAGTCGCGGCGCTCCCTCTGAAGGCCGGCCTCAGTTGTGGTCACCACGGCTGCGGCAGCTGCCAGAAGACATACCTGGAACAGAGAGGGAGAGAGGTAAAGTGCGTGTGAGAGACGGTTTTGGATAAGGAGGAATGGGTGAGTGGGATTGATATATTAAAAACTGGCGGATCTTGAATCGTGTGCCATCACTAAATGACATTAAATACGCCTTTTACACATAACAACGCTAAACATAATGGCCATGAGCTGTGTTCTATGTAAGCCAAGGGATTTCAGCCATTGTAAACGATTTTAACTCTTCGGGTTCAGTGCTCATTTTGATATTTCTCCTACATTATTAACTCATGGCAAAATCAAGATGGTGAGATTGCCATTGAGCAACTGATCCATTTCGCCAAACGACCAGCGACTGTGGTTGTGGTTGTTGTGTGATTGAGTCCCTTTTCAGCGGACTGTAATTAAAAACGTCAACTCGGGTTGAGCGATGGTGTGCCCTCAGCCGTGAAACTGCCGGTGTCATCGAAACAAGAGTGAAGGCTGGAAACACCACGCTCTTACCGACACCACTGATTACCTTTAAACATCTGAAGTGGCCCATTTGAGGCGAAACGGTAGGTGCCTGCTACATTGAACGAACACTAGGTACAAGCATTGCAATTTACAATTAGTCGCGAAAGCATAATGGAAGGATAACTTAATTTAATCTTTTAGTGAACGAAGTCCCAGCGTCACCATCATCTTTTAAATAAATATTGTTTTGAACGCTAATCTACCGTTGCTACACCATCCTTTTATTTTTCCCATGGTGGCCATGACTAGAAGGAAAACTTTCCCTAGCAAAGGCATTTACCGACAGGCGACACCCATCGCTCACATGGGCGATGAGGCCGCTGAAGCATGCTCATCACCTAACTCACAGAAGGTAGCATTTACCCGGCATTAATGCTAGTCTGTTCCCGCACAAACACGTTTCGATCTTATGGACAATGTTCAGGGTGCTATCACAATCAATTTGTCAGGGAGTAGAACATCATGTTCCGGCTCCCTCTACAAGATAAGTGCAGACTGATAGGTAGCCTTAGTCGTCTTGGTTAGCCTAAATATTCGAGAACAGAATTACATAAACGCAATTCCATATTCCTTCAGTGCATTATCGATTTTGTACGCGACAGTAGGGTAAAATCTCATACGAGTAGGTATAGCCCAGTTGCTACTTGAATAAGTGTTTTCCCGCACAAAGTTCACGGCTGTCTTCATAACTGTTCTGATTAGCAGCAGGCTCATAGCACCTCATCCGCCCAATCCCACCCCCAGCCTCTGCTGCCCGACGACACGACCGGTCTCGTCTGTCACGACAGAACTCCGTGTAACAGTGTTCGCCACGGGCCCCAAAATCCCCAGCCCAGCCCGGCCCGGGCCCATGGGTTCAGAGCCCGTCCCAGCCCGTAGCCCGCTCTTGGCAAATATTCCAAGCCCAGCCCGGCCCGGCCCATCAAAAATAGCAATCTAGTTACTGTCTTAGTCTATTGCTATAATAAGCATGATTGATTACACTATTTTGAGAACAATTCAAATTGCATGAATATTAACATGGCAATCATGACTCCCTTCTTTTCAATGAATATTATCATTTCAAGTGCCTATGGCACAAATTTTAACAGTAACAGCAAGCACCTCAGTCAATTAGGTCATGATTACACACCTATACAAAGTTTACATGATTATATTAACTACATTCTATGAGTAAAGTTATCTTGCAAGCTGATGTGTGTGAACATTATCATTCATAATTGGTGACTCTAATGCATACTTGAAGGAAGTATTTGCAACATACATTATACTTTCCAGCACTTACCAACAGAAAAAAGCTTGACTTATGGGAATTGATGAATCTGTCTGGGATTGACCTTGCTGTTAAATTCACTCCATTGATGCTGCAATATCAAAAGCCTGAGAAAGCATACAAAATAGGTGACACTAACTTTAGCACTGTCTTCCAAAAAAAGAGAAAATCCATCCATTTATCAGCAAAACTGATTTAATCTATTGCAATTCATGCCCACGTGTCAACCGAATCTCTGTAGACAACTATCTGCTGCTTTCCTTGCTATTTTATGTTAGGCTCTTTTCAAGATATGGATATCGTTAGCAGCGTAAGCAGAAAACATGGTAAGCTTGAAATATCATTGGGTACTTTTGCGACTTTTACGCATCATCATCATCAATCGAAAATGAGCGAACACTTCTTGATTGTTGCAGCTGCGGCAGGTAGCGATTCTGGCCAATTGTATAATAAAACATATATGATCAAGTTTTTTTTTGTTTTTCGTTCAAGTTTTCAGACTTCGTGATTAAGGTTTTATTTTTTATTTGTTAAATTTTGTTTTCCATCTTGATATTTACTTAAAAAACGTATTTATTTGATATACTGTTGTGTATACTACCTAGATGCCGCCACATAAACATAGCGCCGCCGCCATGATCGCAAAAATTTTGTTGAGAAGGGGGTGGGTTGTTGTGATTTATTTTGACAAATTTATGGACATTTAAAGAAGCTTTCATCGCGAAATACTCTGTAGAATTCCTCGTTACTTACAGTGTGTTTTGTGAGTATCCTTTTAAGGTTCTGTTCGTTAAAAAGCCGTCGGTGAAGGAAAAAAGACTGTGTTGGAATTGTCTCACTATCGCCATATATAAGTGTTAAACGTAATGTAGCCCTGTAGCCCATCATTGTTGAGTGGCTTCTTAGTTTTTGGAGTTGTAGTGCTAAGTAAGTTATTTTGATGACTACATTTTAACTTTTATTAACAAACTAATGATGCTAGAGATTCTCTGATCTTTTTGGTTGCGGATGAAAACCCTCCTATGTGTGACATGATGTGATATTGGATAATTCTCAAGATTCCCAAAATTCAATATCAAGTAGGTTTTCTTTCACATTGCTTAAATTTGGTTTAGTTTTTGTATTTTCCCAGTGGGTTTTGTTTGCATCAGTTTCCAAATTTTCTTAAAGGGACTGTCCCACCTTAACATTAAAATTGAGTTGAGATAGCCATCTTGATGGGCGTTCTTTGAAAATCAGAGCCGTGAAAACCGTTTCTCCAGCAATTACTTCATCGCAAATAAAATTGTGTTTGATTTTGACATCTGTGCAAATAAGTGCCACAATGTATTGGTATTGGCACTTAAAACCTGTGACGTCACCGCCTTTTCCGAAGTTTCTGTATCTGTCGACTTGTTTTTAATTGAAACCTTGAAAAATAACAACGCCTCTTGGAACAGCGCCCATTCGTTCCGGTGCCACGAGGTGGAGAAATAAATTGATATGCAAAACTAATTCTAATTGTCTTCTAATTCTTGTAGTATTTTTATTTTTGTATTTAAATAGTTAAGAGGCCGTCCTAAATGTGACTGAAGAATGCAGGAGCCATGAACTTATCAATGGCAGGTGTCAAGTTCAAATGTGCAACTCTCTAAAATTAATCATAGTGTAGTATCAAAATGATAAATGATTTGCTCACTGCTGTTTCAACTCCATAATCAAGACATGCTCTGAGGAGTCCACAATCTATTGATGGTGACAACTAAGGAAGAGACAATGAATTTTCACCTTTTTATTTCTGAGCATCCAAGACGACTAACCTTGAGCCGTTGAACATTGATAATACCCTGTATGCTGAAGTCAAGGCTATATAAACGTATAAACTGGTGAAGTCATGTGGGTGGCCTGAGGTCGACCATGCCTAGTAAAGAACTGTTGTTTGTGTAAACACCATGCAGAGGCGTTTTGAAATAAATTTTAGTGATGTAATGTATCATTCTTTGAACTGAGTTGCTGATGGCGGATGAAAGCGGAAGTGCTGCATGTTGAATCAGAAATGCTCTGTTGCGCTTTTAAGCTTATGTTAGATTTTATAGATGGCTTAGTTTTCCTGCAGATTTCATCTTAAAGCTGTCAATAGTGTTTTACCTTTGTTTCCTGGGAGCAGATCCAGCTACTAACATGAGCATCAGCATGGGACTGGGCCTTTGTACCACAGTCGCTGCGCTGCTTGTCAAAACCTAGGTAATGTGCTTTGTTAGGCCATACTGTGCATTTTTTAAACCTTTAGAGTACTTTGTGATCATTGACATACATATTGCACCTGACAAACAGCAGCAAAATCACACCCCATCCTTACCTCTGTGCAGTGTCACCCAACAGACAACAGGGCTTCAAAACAGGCAGGTTCCGCATTCAAGTCGCTTCTTGCAACTATGTGTCGTGACTAATGTTAGGACAATAGACGTGCTGTACAGGGAAGGTGTGTTCTGTGTAGCTCTTGAAAAATGAAGTCATGCCTAAAATTCAGTTTAGAATATTACAATTACAAATAACTTGGATAAAAGTTGCAAAACATGAACTCTGACTGGTCAGTTGAAATGTCTTGAGTCAGTGAACCACGCCTGGGCTGGGGGAGGTCAGTTCCCTGGCTTGCGCGACCTCGGGCAGGAGCTGTGGGACTTGTACATGGACAGATTGAATAGATGCTAGCCTAGATCATGTCGTGGCTGCAGTCCAAGACATGTTCACTAGTTGCCGTTGCTGCCGCCGCCTGCTGCTGCCCTGCGTGCCGGCTGGCAGCTCACTGCTGGACTGTTTGCGCGCCAGGCATCCTACTGGACGAGTGGGGTAGGTCGCAGATATTTGAGAGTGAAACGTTTGGTCTACGCCAGCCCGCGCCCGCTGTGCGCTGAATGTAGCTGAAACTCTTACAAATAATCTAATAAAAAGGCAAAATTTCAGAGGACTCCATTGGTGTCTCCGTGGTGACAATCAGAACTTGATCAGAACTGTTATCATGCTGAATGCTGAAACTGAGAATAGGGCTGAGCTGGTGGGCTAGAATTTAATATGCATGCTTACAAGGTCCCCAGTTCATTTGTCACAAATTTGTCAGACTTGCCTGTAGGCAAATTTATGCAGATGAAATGTTTCTGGCAGATAGCCCTGAGGCAAAATGCTATTCAAGCTTGTTCCGCAGCTCGTTGCGTTCCACATGAGCCACTAAATCAGAGTCACACAACTCTGCCAAATGTGCTGAAAGGCCACAAATTTCCAATAGGTAGGTATATTTATCATTTTTCACAGACACAACAAAAATACAAATGCAGGTCACTACAATTCATTCTGATTCAATTACAATTGCTGGAATGTGTTTTGCAGACTTATTATATTGAATCTTGAACAGACTATATTTAATTACTTTGCTCATGGGCCCAGGCCAGTACTGCAGAGTATGGCTCGCAGGTCGCCAAGGATCACAGGCCCAACTCCCAAGTTCAAAATTGACACAAACCCTTCAAACATAACCCGAAAATTCACACCAAAGGGGGCTGAGAGAACACAAAAAATGCACCAAACCCCAAAATGGCCAGTTAAAATCTGCACTGACCTCAAATCCCCACAATGCTACACATCTGCACCACAGCAAGCCAAATTCGCACCCCGCTACACTAAATCTGCACCACACTAAACCAAATCCGCACCGCACCACACTTAAATCCGCACCAGACGAAGGAGTCCACACTGACAAAATCTAGACAAAATTGCCATACTTTGCAGTCTGGCTCATGGCTGTATCCATTGTGATTCTTAGGTCTGATTATTGAAGTTAAGCTCACTTCCATCATCCATGTGCCCAAGACATTGTGGGCAGCATCAATAACCAACATCAAATATCTTGCTTTTGCTTATTTAGGAGCGTTCTATAATCTTTTAAAATGATAAATAAGGCCTTGTTGATATTCTTTAAAGTTTGCGACCTTCTTGACAAAGTTCAAGCTTCAATTTTCTAATTTTCATTTCAATCCTTTCCATGAACATTGAACATGTTACTGATATTTGATTTCATGCGCAATGTTTGTACTATTCGCGGCAGAAGCGTAACAAAACTTTGTGCCACCGATTTGGCAGCTAGGAAAAAAACTTTGTACGATAAAAAAACAATCATATGACGTAATCGATCCAAAAGCTTTAAATTGGAATTTTTAAACAATTAGCTAACTATGGGCCGAATGTTTGCCAATTTCGTGTAAAGGGGCCCCTAATCTATGTCTTGCAACACAAGAACAGTATATCAAAGCAAATTTTTGAAGGTGGGACAGTCCCTTTAAATTGACATTAGTCGCAAAACCCATAGTGCACAAAGCTCTTGGCCCGGCCCGTCCATAGCCCGTTAACTAATGATGTTTGGGGGCCCGGCCCAGCCCGTAGCCCAGCCCGGCCCATGGCCCGTTGGGCTGGCCCGGCCCGTGGCGAACACTGCCGTGTAACCAGCCGACCCGGTCGAAAGCGTGGCACATCGCCGTGACTGATGGCTCCGAGCCGCGTGCCCGTTAATTGGACCCCCGCGGTGCCGGGTTCACCTGCTGACCGTCCGACTTCCGCCGTCAGTCCAGCCGTCATCATCAGCCGCGGGGGTCATCCCTCCCTCCCGTCCGCTCATCTCACTCCTCCGGCCGCACTCCGCGCCGGCGGCAAACGTGGCGCGTCTCACGGCGGGCGGCGGCCATTCCGGCGCACCTCCCGAGGGCAGGGATGCGTCACTCGGCGCACCTCGGCGCCCGGCGGCGGCCGGCGCTGAGGGAGAAAGTGATCAAAGAGGCGAGTGTTGCCGCACTTGTGGTCAGTCATTAGCATGGAGGACGAGCCGCTGTGATGGAGGCGGCGCTCGGAGAGAGACGGCCCGACCATCGACAGACCGTCCCGCCGCCGCGGCTGGGGAGAGAGCAACTCATCGAGGAGTGGCCAGGAAGGAGTGGAGGGCTTGGCTTAATAACCGTGAAGAGTTTTCAGTTGGTTTAATGTGGTGGTTTGGCTTGTGACCGACCAGGGTAGTGAATGAATGACAATTTTGGAGCGGACGAATGTCACGCGCTATTTGAAAAAGTCACATAACGCTGCACTTCTATGGGCATGGAAATGCATGCATCACAATAGTCTTCCTTCAAACGTGTTCTGCCATTGCATGAGTTTGCATTGACCGTAACATAACCGAAGGTTTGTTGTCAATAGTTAAAACACTATTCTTTAGAATTGTGTTTTTCTATTGAAAAACAAATCTGAGTTCCCTGACAATTTGGCAAAAGCTGCCTGAGATCAGTATATGTGCGTTATGTAGGTTTGCTCACATTATCCCGCTGCTCATTTCATAGTAGCTTTAATCCCGGATGATCTCAGTATCACTCAATGTAAGTACATACTTGATGCTCAATGTACTTGATAAGGAGTGCATAGTTCTATAAAAAATGCAGCTAGTGTAATGGAGGACATCGCATAAGCGGCTCTCAGTGCACATACAAAACGTGCGTCAACGCACAAGCACAAGGAAGTCACCACACCACCGTTAGTTTTTGGAAGCGGGAGGAGACTGCATTAGTTGGTGTTAGAACCATCTAACTAGGTAGACTGTACCGCGTTACACCGATCGACTGGAGACTGCAATAGGTGGTGTTAGAGCCATCAAGGTAGGTAGACTGTACCGCGCTACACCAATCGACTGGAGACTGCAATAGGTGGTGTTAGAACTATTGAGGTAGGTAGACTGTACGGCGCTACACCAAATCAATGCGGCACAGTTTACATATCACGGCGTTTGCCAAAAACGGCAGCTGAGTAAATAATTACAGCTGCTTAGTGCTTAGCCTATGACGGCTACATGGTAGCTTTAGCAATATGGTGAGACCGTCTAATCATGCTGTGTGTTAGTAAATGTTTCTGAGACGAAGTTTGGTTTTCCCTGCGCTTTTGCTACAAACGTTGTTAGCGTATTTCAGCAAATTATCACGGCTGAATTATCTCGCTATACAAGCAGCCTCTGGCACGCTCGGGCCGCTCACTTTCAACACCATTGTTCCCTCTGATCCGTCCTTGGCGGGCTCAATCGAGATGCCAAATTGGGTGAAGGTACGCCGAAACCGGCGCCCACCAACTTCCCAAATATGCAAATTGATGGGTTTGCCAACATCTGCGAAACAATGCATTCCATGGAAAGCGACTAATTTGATTTTCAGCGCCATTCTTCACACCGCTCGGGGCAAATGATGGCCCTTCTCGCGTGGTCGCCCCCGCCCCTCGCCCCTCCCTCTCGTCACGAACGCACACCATTCGACACAACCCGATAACACCAAACGGACCCCCGCCGGCGGCCAATATTGGACAAATGCATTGTTCATCTTACTTCCAACGTACTTCCTGTCAGCACAACTCTGCTGTGCGAGGTGAGTTGTAAGAAGCTTCATCGCTATTGCTGTTATGATGGTGCACGAAGAGTAGTGATTGATGTGGAGTATGACGCGATAAATTTACTTCTGTGATAGTTATCACTCGTACAGACCAGTCCCGAGATTATTAATAGGGCTAGTAATTAATCCGTGGCATGCCTATCGATATTGGGTGAATCCTAACACCAGCCCTAACAACGAGCCACTCCGCTTTCCATCCGTGACGGGACGATAATGCATGTCAGAGGGCAATTAAACAGCTGTCAGAACAGAGCGACGAGCACGGAGGAGTGGGCTGCCATGGTCTCAGACGAAATGAACAGCATTGTTTACCCCGGTGCGTCTAACGGCGGTAACTCGGCGTGAAGCGGCCGCCGGAGACGAAACACGCACGAAAGGGAAAGTCGCGCCGGGTCGTGAGCAGGTCTGTTTGCGTGCTGCCGACGCATTCCTGGCACGTCCAGAACAGACTTGTTTGCCGTTTCGGCCCGTCTAGAGAGTCAGACTGTTTGCCTACGTGCTGGAAGGTGTCCGCCCCTAAAGGACCCTTTCTCCTCAGAAAGCGCGACATCGGTCAGTGCTCGAGTCGCACAGCGTGGCCGAAGGCACCGAGACGTGCCCCAGAAGTTACGGCGGCATCCAGCACCTGTGCCGGGCGTTGACTAATCCTCATTCCTCAGTAAACGTTCGTAGGTATATCGGCTGAACATCGGGCTTCTGAATTCAGCCAATCACCCCCGTGATGCCAGATGGGGCGCCTATCGGGCGGACCTGGCGCACCTCACTGGGAAATCTGCTCGACGAGCCGCCGCGGAAAGGAAAAGTGCGTCTCCCCGACCATCTGGCGCGCGGTCCACCACGTGAGAATGACACCGTCCGTTGTGAGCCACTCTGCGGGGCGGGGCGCAGACAAGACACACCATCTGGCGCCGACACAGGGCCCAGTGGAAGCTGTTATGTCAGCGCGATTTCGGTAAGCTAGCGACTTGTGTGTTATCGTGTTTGACTTCATGTAAAAGACCAACATAAAACAAGCCGACGATGATGAACACTAAAACCTATCGTTTACATAGGATTTGGTCGGCCCGAGAGCCACTCCCCCAAGTGAACCTTTCAGGGGCAGCTGGGTCACGACATTCCCCCCTCCCCGTGACCCACCCACCGTGACACCGTGGCCACAACCGTCGTGACGTTTCCGTGACAGGCTGCGTCACGGCCGGTGAGACTCCCCCAGTCAGTGAGTCACGGATCGCACGTGAGTGGCACTCCCGACCACTCGGGAGGGGCTCCAGCAGCACTACGACCCCACGAGGCCACTCAAGGTCACACTAGCTGCCATTATAGGTCTGTCTCGGCCGGATGTAGTGGCGGTATCGCGTCATTTCTGAATGAAGCATGACATGCGGTGGCTCTGCGGTTAGGAAGACGAGCGGTAGTGAACGATATGATTTTGATTGCTCTATCCTGTGAGTATGGGGTAGATACATGTCACATCGTGCTCTTGTTATGCGTGTGATCTTTCCAGACGTGAAATATGAACGAACTTATGATAATAAGCCATCGTGTACGTCTCTAAAATGTGATTTCTCAATTGGACATTCGAGATGTCTATAAGGCACGATGTGTTTGTGAAATAAACATCCAATGCTTCTGAAAGCGTAAAACAATTTCCAACATACCCTAGGGTAGTTTACAAACTACCAACCTCTGGGAGATTCTTTAGACCACAGGCACCCAGCGACCGTGGTTTCTCCTCGATTTAAATGAAAGCTGACGAATGCCAGCACGGCCAATATCGTTCTAGCCGTGACCGCACCGCATACCTAATCGTTAGCTGACCATAAGCATATCAATGGCGACCTGACACGGGGCGACTGACCATTAAACAGCGTGTGCACTCGACGGAACGACGGTCTGACCAGTCTGAGACCTCCGACATTGCATCATCACGTACGATGCTGCAATCGGAACATCCCGACACTAAAGTGGAACCTCATTTACTGCTTAATGACACGTTACGGGTCTAATTCTATTAGCATATTAGACTGTTCATGTGCGGTACCATGTCCGACCGGTAACTGCTCCAGGCTAAACGCCGTGCATTTTTATGGTCAATTTTAATGACCTCTCGAATAGACCATGTCTCAAAAATAGTATGGTGGTTGAAAGAAAGTGGCACACGTTGTAGATCACAAAGACTTCAAGGGACTGCACAGTGCCCATAGCTCGAATGATATTTTCCAGGACGATATTTGCCGTGACTTTCGTGGCTTCAAGATTGTAAGTTAACTGCTCAATGTTAGAAACATCGAGTGTTTCTTCAGTACGTAAGTGTTTGCATTACAAATATACGAACAGAGTTTTAGATGAAATCGCATTAAATTTACCCGTGATTAAAGGGACAGTATCATCGAAAAAAAAGTCAATGTATGGAGCTGACTTTTTTTTTACTAGCATTTCTTATTTTTCTGAATCAGAAAACATAGTTTGAGGACCGAACTCGGTGAAAAATATTGCAACCACATTTCATTTTCATGATTCATTTTCATGAGCGAACCACCACTATACAAGCATGGCCGCCAGTTTGGAAGCATGCAAAATTACTACAGAACTGGCGCAGATAATACATTATTGACGCTACGCTTACGCGGTCGTTCTTCTGATTGAGTTGTCCTTAGGGAGAGGTAGCCTTAGGTATTGCCTATAAAAATATCACGTGACAATTGGAGGGAGTGACAATTGGACGTGACAATTGACAATGGGAGAAAATATCACGTGACAATCACGTGATAAACGTCATACATTGGAGGGAGATTGTGATTCAAGCTGGAGGAATTCCTTTGTTGAGCCGCTAGAATCCGAAGGAAACAGCGGAAATTGCCTACGACTATTTAATGAATTTAACGGTGATGAATAAGTGCGAAAAACGTTTTGGCTTTATAAAATTTGATGAAATGACCAGGGTAAAAGTTTTATTACTGGCGGTCAATTCAAAACGGCGCAAACATTTAAACAGTGAAGATAGTGAAGCACGATTCAAAGTGTAGTACACCTTTCGTACTTTGAGCGGCGATAGCGGGATAACGGTGTGGAGCTTCGAGGATCGGTCTTCAGTTCCCGGACCAGAAAGGTGGGGCCTATGCAATGTCAAATTTCATCAAAATGGTGATACTGTCCCTTTAATACCACATTGTCGTAAGCACACAAGAACACCAATTCAAAATAAAGAACAGTGTCGAGATTGTCCTCGCACATGCACAGGCCAGGACAAACCTGCTGTTCTGACCATCAAATGAAACACCAAGACTTTCAGAGACATGAACGATTCAGGGTGCATCCACGCGTGCAACCCCCCCCCCCCCCCCCGCCATGATACTGTGACCGTTGATCACCTGACCCGAGCCACTGTACCCGCCGACCACCGGTACTGGCTCAGACGATCACAGTCTGGCTGCAGCAGTCACTCACTCTCAGTCGCAGTCACCGTGACGGCGACACGCCCTGTAGTTGTGGGTAGCAGCCCGGTGGAGTGGCGGGGCGGGGGCGGGGGCGGGGGAGGGCGCGTGACCGTCCCATGGGGTCACGCCCCCGGCGCCTCCGGGCGCCCGGCAGCGGAAGAGCGGGCCACACTACTGACACCATGTGAGGGAGGTTTGGTGAGGATGTTTTGTAACCGGCCACTGATGGGTCTACCGAGGAGCGGTGATGGCAGTTTGTGGTCGCCGGCGGCGGTTTTGCAGACATCGTATACCATCCACGGGCCGAATGAGGGTGGCACGGGGCGCAGATCGCCCACGGTACGCGGTTTTATGGGAATGGAAGCTCGAGAGTGGCGTATTTAGCAATATCAAGTTGCATAATAGTTGATGGAATTGAACAGAGGATAATAACCAAACAGAAGCATCAGATGAGATTTGTGCCGTCCCGCAATAATCGAGTGGTTACGCAAACATTGGAGTCAAGGTTTATACGCTTCATTGGGTACGATGTCAGTTCGTACACCCCCTGCGCGTTGCATTTTGCGGGTACTTCTAAACATATTTCATGTTGATTTTGCTGCATCGTTTTTAAGACAGGTGGAAAAACTTGATCTAGTTTTTATCGCTCCATAACAACAGTCACGGACAACTATACATATCCATAATAAACGATTAACTATAATTTTGTATATTTTTTGTTCTCTGAGATAGTACATGAGATGAGAGCACATTCTATGTACTCTCATACGTTACATGCCACAATACACCGATCTGTAAAGTTGACCTCATCAGTTCAGATTGACAACGATAGAAAATATACGGTATGACAAAAGATGTCTTGCATAGCGCATTGTTTCTCCAGTGATATATTTGTAATCATTGGAAGCTGATCGATGACATATGGCGAGATTGATAACATCGACAAGAACTGAATAAATGACATGCTCATTTCAGACTTTAAGAATGAAGCCGAAAAGCTTTTGTATATTGCGCAATATAAGTGCTTTAGAAGCTTAACCGCGATATAAGAACCTAGACCCTCAGTAACGTCAAGTTTTTTTCTTCTTTTGACGACAGCGATTCAAAGCTAAATACATATTTTCTTTTACTTGAAAACTCCTTGTACAACTTGCTTCTCATAGCTTTAGTAGGTATTCCGAAAATGGGCAGCTTCGGTAACATGTGACAGTTGCTTATAATCATGACGTACGAATACAATTAAAGGTATTGCCATCACATTGGCCTTAACTGAACTCCTTCCTTTTACCTTATGACTTTTTTTTGTATAATTTCGATCCCGTTGCATAATAATTGTAATAACCTATCGAAACGATTTCTGTACCTATTTAGTATTTACTGGTGGATCACATAAAACTCAACCGAACTTTGGAAAAAGAGGAGGAAAACCAAGTGTTCCAAACTACCTTTGGAAAATACAAGGGACCGAACCGAGATGACCGAAAAGCGAAAGAAGTGTCCCGACAATCTGCAGCGACTTACCCAGTGCAGTGTCTTCATGGCTCCTCCGTTGAGGCGTCTCGCTGTCCTCTATCAGCCGGTGCCCCGGTGCTCCTCAGAGTGTGGACTGTGGACGAGTGTGGACGAGCGTGGACGAGTGTGGATTGTCCGCTGTCCGACTGTCCTGTCCACCGACCAGCAGCAGACTGACTGTGACCAGCTCAGGCCGGCGTCGGCAGATGCTCCCTGGAGGAGGTGCCCCTCTCTCCCTCTCCCGGGAGCAGGCGGGCGACACTTTCTCCCGGCCGGCCCCCTCGGAGCGTCGGGGAGCGAGGCCGGGCGAGTCGACGATATGGACGAGCGTAACGAGGGAACGACGCCGAGGGAAGGACAGGAGGAGAAGGACGTGGGAAAGATAACCCGAAGAAGGAGCACAATGGTCTATTATCGGCTGGGAAACAATTACACTGAACAACAAAATTTGACTTTTGTCATAGTACAGAAAGCAGAATACCCAATTCTGTGGTAATTTGTGACGCTGAACACGAATCTGGCATCAGAAATGGCGTATCAGGCTAGGTTTTTGAGATCCAGTATGTCTGTGTATCTGCTCTGAATGGCTGTTTTCAACATTTCACTCTTCCTTTATATGACATTGCCGGTGACTCCGTAGGAAAAAGCTTTAAGTCTGGGGTAATTTAGGATGCAAAATACGAATCTGGCACTAGAAATGGTGTATCGTGTTAGGTTTTGGCATTACAGTGTGTTTGCGTCCTTTTCTTAGGTGCATGTACGGCAGCATGTTATTCTGTCGTTATATTACATGGCTAGTGATCCAATTTACTTTCGACAATCAAAATATTGGTGATATCGTAGGTATGGTTGTTAATTTCTTGAATGTTAATCGATGCTATACAGCACACTTGGGGTAAGACACGGCAGATTTACATCACCCTTTAAGCACAAATATGGAGACCCGGTGAGCCGTCCGCACGTCACCGTCGACACGACACTGAGAATGTCGTGTCGACATTCTCAGTGTCAAACACAAAGTGTTTGAAATGACCAAGGCTATAGAACTAGGAAATGACCAAAAATCTTGCCTGTGTGGTCGAGAGGTAGCACAGATGGATGACCATACCGTTGGTTGATTGCACTTTGCCGTGATTGTACAATATGTGATTACCTACATTGCGCTGTGATGTGTGATATACATTTCTGTTCCAACAAATTCAATAGTTTTGTGCTCATCTGCGTTGCCTGGCTGTGGTAAATATGGATTAAAAAGATATATAATCTAGATCTAAGGATATCTACAATAGGCCAACAACAATGCATAAAAAGTGAGAATTTAAGGCATCAGTATGTGCCAGACAAAAAACTGAGCCCGATGGGGCAAAACGGTGACCAGATTTGGAATCAGCGGCCTCGAATTAGGTAGAAACGAATGCTCACCTCTCTGTACTTTTTTGGCTGTTGATCAGTGTTATTGACGACGAGATATGTAGAGATGATGATCGGTGAAGGATAGTGGAAAGCGACGGGGATAGAACAACCAATAATGCGTGGAACAGCGACGCTGAAAAGATGACGTTAGAGTGACGCCTGGCTGACCGGGGCACACACTGATAAATAGGGTGCTGATTATCGCTCGCCGGCCGAGGGGGGGGGGGGGGCGGGTGCCGCCCCCCATAGGGTTTTTTCGCGATAGCTCCGAACACGTTGGCGATAGAGAGCTGAAACTTGACATACCTGACCATTGATTCAAGCCGGATCTTTTGACAACAACCGCATTTTTAGGTCAGGTCAGGTCACTGACCTATGACGTCATAAGTGAACCTCTGCACGGTCTTCAGATGTCGCAACTTCGCAACGCCCTCACTGCCAGAGGAGATGTCACAGGGAAATGAAACTTGCAGGATCTAGTATCCATTATGAGTCTCACAACTTGTATATCTCAGATTTTTCCTAAAGGTCATATGAGGTCAGGTCATTTTCGTGACCTCACCATTATAAGTCAATGGGGAAAAATGAAAACTGCTATTTTGGCGCCGGGAACGATCTCCAACTATCTCAAGCACACAGAATCGTGATTTGATGCACTCCTTGCAAGGTTAGATGCGTTACTTTTGCAATGTTGACCTTGCGTGACGTCATTTATGACGTCATCAAGGTCATATTATTTTTTCGTCAATAACTCTTGATCAAATTGAGCTAGCGAGTCGGGGAAGCCACCAATGGACTCAGGAAGACCTGCCGAATCGAATGATATGCGACATGACCTCTTTCGACCAGTTTCGTGACCTGGGGGTGCTGACCTGACCTTGACCTGAGTTCAACACCCCAAATTGACCTGAACCGAACAAAGAGTATACCATTTGACGTGCCTGAGCGAGGCAAACACAATGCTGCCAAAATCGCGGCTCTGCGGCCGTTTTTTGCGAAGCTATTCACCAAAAACTGAACCGTACCTTGGGGCACTTGACCTGACCTCAGAGGTCACCGGTTGACCTAGGACCTTAAAATCGGGTACCAATCTCTGCGTCTCGTAACGGCACACACGCTCGTTTTTTCCGCGACGCGCTAGCTCCACCAGGGGCGAAACGGCGAGGAGGGGGGGGGTCGTACCCGCCCCCCCCCTCGGCCGGCGCTGCTGAGAAAACCAATAGGTCCGGCGAGGGTTATAGCAGAGACATTCTACGATGAATCAGTTTCAGATCCGTCACTCGAATTGGTTAATTAATTTATCATTATTATTATTATTATTATTTTGCTTTTCGTGTTATATTTCGCCCAATATGGCGTAACCAAGTTCGCAGCAAATGACACCATCGGTGTGGCAATGCCACGAATTGAACAAATGGAGTCTGAAGGTCTGGGCCGGAGTTATTTGTCACGCGTATCCTGGACAGAGCCATCTTTACCGAGAACGGCGGGCTGTTATTGGGCTGTGCTCGAGGCTAGCGTACAAAACATCTGGTGCATTACACCAGGCTAGAACGTCGTCAATGATTGTAAATAGCAAAACGCTGTAAAGAATTATAGGTCCCGCCATAAATGCTAGGTTACTGCAAGAATGGCCTACTTTTGGCCAGCTTCAATTCGTTTTTTTGTGTGCTGTTACGATGAATGTGGGATGTCGATTATATATGCGTTATACCTATTAGCCGTTTTCACGACGGGCTATCCGGCGAGTGCACCTAATTTGACCAAATCTGCACCTAATCTCTTTTACAGCAAATATCTTCATTTTATGAATTTATTTCAGTGTTTTAATCGATGATACTCTCTGATAATATGACAAAGCAGGAGTATAAGCCATTAGTGCAACCTATAGCTGAATAGCTACTAGGAGACACACTGAACCTAATTTGACCAAATCTGCACCTAATCTGCACCAAATGTGCACCAAATGTGTACTAGATGGCCGTCGTGAAAACGGCTATTCCATTCTTATTCAGTGACGTTAATTGTATTTGCCACGTGTTTGCACACCGGTGATAGATTTATGCGAAATGTGCATGCACTATTCTATTACTGATTGCACGCACATAACAAACGCATTATATGAACCGACACTGAGGGCACTGAATCAATATTACCATCTAGTCCACTGAACCTAATGATTGACATTCACATCGTCCATTCAAGGCGCTGTAATGAGGCGTTTGGATGAATCAGTAATGACTAACAAGAGGCGGGCTAGGCTAAACTTGGAATTGAAAGTAAGCCGATATTTGATTGAATCTACTAACAACCAGTCTCCGCCATGCTCCACATGTAAGATCAAGTCTATTACTGATACATTGAGTCAACTGGTGCAATGTATTGCCACACCAAAAGATGAAGCTTTAACAGGCAATGTATAATATTTTTTTTTTTGCCGGCAGGTGCACTATCACTACCAATGCACTAATCATCTGAAGCTGATAGTTCCATAGTTTTGCATGACAAATGACGATTGCGTCTCACACCCGACCCGCCACACCTATTTCCGAATACCATACGGCCATCACAGCTGGACTCGGCGTGCCGTCATCGCATCCTCAGCCCGGGGGCAAGGCGCCCGCTGGCCCGCTATTAATACCGCCGTGGCAGCGGCTGCGATTGCGTCACTCCGAGTCAGAGGTCAGCTGGCGAGCGGAGGACCGTGCCCGGGGGCAGACACGTTCACCCATCCTGTCCTCCGCCGACGGAGACGCAACAGTCGCCGCGCCGCTCACAGAAGTGACGTGCCGGAATAATACCAAACAAGGTGCGGAGGAGAAATTTGCGGCCCGGGTAAAAGCAAGCCACGAAACAGCCGTTAGAACAGCGGGAGTGGTCGTTTGACAGTCGGTGCGATTCATTTGGCCAATAAATCTGTGGATCATACCGCAGTGATTTTCAAGCTGTAATTCATACGGTGTGATAAGAATAATTAAAAACGATCCCAGCGAACAAAATAATGATCGTGAACAAAGTGAAGCGTTGGCAAGTGTCGGTACTAAATCATTGAGGCTGTAATTGAGCTTGGGTAAAAGCTTGAGTGCAATAGTAGTAGAGCCCTTTCCGACCGATGCCGTCTTTTACAAATTCTTATTAAACATTCTTAATAAACGTTCCTTTTATGTATAATTCGTTCGTTCGTTCGATAAATTTGTTTGATAGGTAAGTCATGCTACATAAAGCAGCTACATGAACTGATTTAATGCGAGGCTTTGACAAGACGATAAAAAATCGGCGCACTTATGCCAATAATCATGTCAATAAACATGCTTTCTTGGTGCACCCAGTTACATCTCTTTTTTTACTAAATCGTTATTGTGAACACATTGTTTCGATGGGTTTCAGTGATGCAAAATTTCGATGCAAGATTGTAAGACTGCTTGAAGACGAAGATCTTTTTACTTGCTCTTATATGGGCTTCCTCTGAAGATAGTTCCGCCGGCGGCTCTAGGTGCGGCCCCTCCTCCAAGCCTGTGCTGGCCTCATTATTCCTCACTGAAGGCGTTGGTTCCGGTCTATCCACTCTCACTTTCTGCTGTCCATTGACTGAGGAGGTGTCTGGGAGGCAGGACTGGCGAAAAGTCCCGCCCGCAGATTATGATGGAGCTGATCGACCGCTGACAGCTACCCACTTTGTTGCCCATTTGAATATGTATGTCACACCTATTTATTGGAAGTTCTTGCAATGAGATTACACACCTGATCGGTGATGCATGCATCTATACGCAGCGTAAGGATTGTGGACTGTAAATAGCAGCGTTTCTGTATAGTGGGTCTTCTACACTTGCTTGTAAAGTTTTGGCAGAAATGGAGTGGCGTTGTTTATCTTTATTGTCCATCCAATGACCATGTAATAAATGTAACCGATATGTTTTACTTTCTCTTTTGACCATTGTGTCTGCTGCAACCATGTGCTTCGTACGTGCATATTCGAGTTACGTGGCACCATTCACAATATTTGCTCAGCGGATAGCCCCATGCATGTATTGCAAGTGCTCTGCACGTAACGTTTATCGGCTCAAAACATGTAGCTGATGTTCCTTTTCTCCTTTGCTTTGTGTCGTTGGAGCCGAAATGGGCATCGAAATAGTTCAGCGACCGTGGGAAGGCAGCCAGGTTACTAACAGACCTTGGCACAAACAGTCACAACTCTCTCCCTTATTACGAGGGTGGACTAGGCTCGATCTCGGGCAGATCATGTCACGCACAGGCAAGGGAGGGGCCTCGTGAACGGGCGGGCTGGACCATCAATTACCGACGGCTCCATACGTATCGACGACCTTGTCAAGCAGTATTTACCGTATAGCTATGTAGTTAGTGCGCAATTACAGTCACCCACTAGGAGCTTACAGTCACCCACATCGCTGTTCTCGTGTATCTAAGCCTCGGACGAGTCCGGCTGGTCTTTACCATCAGGAGTGCATAGATATAGTTCATATCTCCCATTTTTTTATTCCGTTCGCCGCTTGTTTTCATTGAGCACTGCATCTGTTTAAAGTGCTACACAATGATAAATTCGCCTTTAAAACGTGTTGTTATTTTTGCTTTTGGCCCGCTGCGTCTTAAAGTTATTGATTCTGTCGATCGATCACCAACTAATGTCGACTTCCAAGGCAGAAAGACACTGACACTGCTAATAATATTTGCAAATTTCCATTCAATGTTTCTTTCACTCACGATTAGGGTCCTTACACCCCCCCCCACTAACCTGAAGATCAATTTTAGCCCCGCTGCGCTCATATTTATTCAACGATTTATTCGCCACTAAACGATGACTGGCATCGTCACTGAGGCGATATTTTCGCCTCAGTTGATGCCATCTCTTCACAGTGGGATGCACCTTTTCAGCGCTGAGCCTCGAGGAGATAGATCCATTGCTTTGAGACGTTCACCTACGACAGCCTGTCGCAAGAAAATTCACTGATAAATCCCAGTGCCTCCATTAAAAATAGCTGAGCAGTGCCTTGCCTTGTTGTGCACAGGCTTCTCCACCTGTGTGTACCGCTATTCAGGCGGAGATTGACGAAATAAAGGATGCGATGTTCGACTTTAGTCGGAAACATATGACGTAAAATATTCATCAGTCTCGCTCTTATCATACTCTTGTAAATAGGCAAAAATCGAGATCGAGCATTTCTTCAAATGGCATTCACAATTCACATGTTTGGACGACAATTTGTACCGCACCATGCAGTCCCTATAAGTTAAGTGCTCCAAGAGGCGGCACTCCATTCAGTCTATGTGAGTAGTTTGTGTCTCTGATAGCAAGTGTGGCGGGAAGGGTAACGCACGTGACGCAGCGGGCTGTCACGGCCGTCACAGTGGGCACGTGCCGCCATTACGTGCACGAGCGGGCCTCCGCGCGTGCTGACCATGGCTCTGTGAGCCTCCAGAGAGCCACGGGGCGGAAACTCACAAACAGTGTGCCCACAGCACGGCAACAGCCAGTGAAACGTGAAACTACGAGCTCTGATCCCGACGGGCTTGTGATGTAAGCTGGCGTGACGAAGTGTTGTGTCCTGGTAGCCAGGGCTCATTTCATTATTTTAATAAGAGTGTACAATAAATTAATTGGAAAGATGTGCTTTTAGTTTATGTTTCTCGACATTTCAAGTGAATTAGAACGCACTAAATGCAACGGTGTACCTATATATGGCAGGTGACTCCTCACCCGCTCCTTATTGCACAAAATAACTTACCTGAATCCGGTTTCTACAGCTCCAGATATTCCTATAAAACTAAGCACCCGATTCTGGCCAGTCAGAGACGTCGATCTCACAGAGAATTGGGTCTGTTCCTTTGGCTCCTCAGAAAAAAGATGAGAGGAGCTTTGAGGAGGTTGGAGGAGGCCGTATTTCGTCCCGATTTTGGTGACCACTGGAACGCAGTTCGGAGGAGGTATCAGCTGTTTGTGGAAAGAAAATGCTTGCAATCCTGGCGCATTTCACGCAAGCTCACGTCTGACATAGTAGACCAAAAATAAAATTCGTAATAAAATTCGTTCGAATATCGGATAACTTGCCTAATTTCATCCGATAATTGCGCACATCGATAACTAGGCAGCACGGTGCACCTGTTTTGTATTTGCCGCGCCATTTGTGTCGGCCATAGCCTCCTCAGAAAAACCACCCTTCATTTCGGAGCAGGTTAGAGGAGGTTTGAGACGAGTTTCAGAGGAGCTTTGAGGAGGTTGGAGGAGCCACTGGAACGATTTCATGAGCTTTGAGGAGTTTTGAGGAGGTTAGAGGAGCCAATGGAACAGGCCCGAGAGTTGTTGCCGTTGCCAGCGACAAACTCCGGCACCAGACAGCCTTTCTTCTCGGCGGGGCGCCTCGCCGGAGACATCACTCACCCGATGACGTCACATAGCCCCGGGCGCCTCGGCCGGTAGATTCACTCACTATGTTGGTGGAGAATATGCGGACTGTTTCACGGGGGCTGCCTGTTAGATGGTAGCTTGGGTGGTGATTTAAATGTGTTTTAGGGCCTCTAGCTTTTCAAATGCTGAGCTCTCTTTTCAGAAAAGATTGTTTATCGTTGCATCCTTGCCCTCCGGCTCCCATCCCACACACACCTCCCACTGTCTCACTGAGCGCCAAAACAACGTCTTCTCAGGGTCTTGTGCGATCCTCCCGTGCTCTCAGGCTAGCGCCAGGTCATCAGAGACCGGTGACTCCATCCAGCCACATCGCGTGATGCGCCATCTACACGAAACTTTCTTGGTTGACTTCCACTACCATCACCAGGTGGCAGCTTGCGGCAGGCTACAGCTATGAGCTAAGCCTTATCTAAACACCGAACCGATGGATCACATCAGAGAGGGCTCCCCTCACCTCTCAAGCAGTCAAAGGAGGGTTGTCGACAGTGAGCATTCGGGCACCACGGGTCGCCTCGATCCTCCAAACTATCAACAACATAGGCGGCACCTCCCGCTGGTGTGTAACGTCAATTCTCTGACTCGTGATAACACGAGCCAGATACGGGCCCTCCATACGGTCAGCCCGTGAGATGGGCCCGGGACGTCGGCTGACGACTCGTTTGCTGTCTTTTAGTAGGTACGAGGAACTTGAGCGATGTTGATGGGAAGATCGACTCATCATAGTGCGACCTCACAATCAACACTGGCAGACATAAAACAAGGTGTTATGCTTGACGATATGCTTTGAGAGGGGATGAGGAACCAAAGAAAGACGTTAAATGCAGTTTGTTGATCACTAACTTGTAGATTTTCCAGCATATCTGTTTTTAAATGGAATCGAAATGCGAGGTTTTGATTATCCATAACTGTGCGCGAACAACAAATCTGTCCTTATGACGCATAACACATATCCTTTATTATATCAGTTACCATGGGACATAAAACAGACATACATGACATTGGTGAATACTGTAGCTGTGCATCGTTGTCTGCATAATTCAACTGACATATCAATAATCGATATCATGTAATACAGTGAAAGTAAATGTCAGAACGCGTGTCATTTATAGACACAATCAATCTTTCCCTGATAGTGAGTCTAACGATCGTTATCTAAAGAGATCCATCAGGTTCTCACATTCCAGGGAACACAGATTGCTATTTGAATAATTTACACCAAGTGGACTGCCATTCAGGTAGGCACGGTTAGTTAGTTTCCACCAAAAACACACATTGCAACTAAGCACTTTGTAGTATCCCATGCCCGTTCCTACCACTTTCAAATTCAGCGTGAAGGATAGATGATTTTGCACATGATACTAAATGTTGCTCATAAAAAATGGCTGTCCCTTGCCGGCGAAACCAGCACACTGCCTTGTTCCATGTGCCGGGCGGAAGAGTTAACTCTGTGCGCAAGTTTTTTATCACGACTTCCGGCCACATGCAACATGCTCCTTCAGGACGCACCGTCGGCTGATTTCTTTTACTCAACATCTGCTTTTAGATCTCAGGTTTTTAAATTTGCTAAGGGTCAGGGTGCATTCTGATGGCAGTGGAAGGCAGCGGTGTTATTTTAGCGGTGTTATTTTAGCGGTGTTATTTTACTTAGTTTTTACCTAGGGTAGTCATCCATGTTTTTTTGTCATCGTTTATGTGTTGCTTTTATATATCTGTTATGTGTAGGTATGTGTGTGTGTGCGTGTGATTGCGTGTGTCCAATTTTATACATTTGTTCTGTGACTGCACCCATAAGCAGTGGTGGATCCAGGGGGGGGGGGGCAAAATGGGCATTTGCCTCCCCAAACGGCATAATTTTAACATTACGCCTATGGACGAGGCATGGAAAGAATCGATAAATTGTTATGGTTTGCCCCCCCCCCCCCCCAAAGAAAAACTCTGAGCTGGATCCGCCTCTGCCCATAAGTGAGCCATGAGCCTGTGGTTGCTTTTATGCTAATAAACAAAAAGAATAAAGAATAAAGAATGATTGAACCCATTGGAATACAGCGGGTTCATGGCAAACACCAGTAACATTCAACTTTTACTGCCGCGCATTTTGATACTCTTGCGTGCCCAATATTTCTGATCGGAATGAAGTTCAAAACAAGTTGTATTATATAACAATTTCGATATTTTCTTCCTTCCACCGTACCTATAATCTTCTTTTCATCGAATAAGTTACTCATTCCGAACCTCGTCGAGTCCATGTGGTGGGAATTTTGGAAGTGTGGGAGCACAAGCAACTGTTTTTATTTAGCGGTATCTGACGTGTGATAATCTAGCCGACATTTTATGCCGGTTTTAATCACACAAATGGCACATACACGCCCAGGTAACTTGAGCCCCTTCCCGTCTCCACTGCTAGGCCAACGACAAATGACTGGCCATTCTGGCTATCTGTAACGATTTATGTTCGGTCATGACGCGTCTATATCACATGAGTCCTATCACGTGCGGTGTGATAGCTCCTTCTGGCTGTTGGAAATAATTGATCAGTCCAGCCAGGCGGTTCCAGGACCCAGCGAGGTGGGACTCACGCGACTCTTGAGTCGCTTAGTTAATGGGGCATTTATGCTTCAAATAGTAACGCTGGGTGCAGCCTGTTTTAAAGTGTTTCATATGATGCACTGTTGTTTTTAATTTTGCTGTTGGTGATTGACGGTAACAGCTTGCAGTTTCAAATGAAAACACAGAATAGTTTAGACGATAAGCAGTTGTTGAAATTTTGCTTGAGTTGTCAGTTTATGTTATACGACAGCGCTGGCTTTAGAGATGTGAGATGCTCATCATTCTTGAACTCCTTAGAAAGTCGTGCAACCGATAGAAGATATGTCAATCATGAACTCGCTGGAAATCCATCCATACATGACACAAGTGTCTGCTGACTTCAGTAAACAATAGGAACCATTTTTTTTGTGTCATTCTATCGATGATTGTTCAGCGTGGTGTGCAGGTTGATGTTCAAGTTCATTGACACACTGCCAGTACGCCTCAAGCTACGCTGATATGTGGCGGTGCCAAGCGTCTCCCAGTTTTTACCTATTGGTAAAAAACCTTGACGGCTTAGCCCGGTAGTTGCTGGGGGGCGTTAAACGCCCTCCCCCCACTTTTTTCGCCGCGATATAGCATAAAACGGCGCGCCGAAGGGGCGCTTAGTTTTGGGTACCTGTAGGGAATTCATTGAAGTTTATTGTGACGAAGTTTAAGGAAAAATCGGTCGGAAGTTTTTTTTTTAGATATCGAGGTTTTAATGACGTCATAATTTCTGAATTTCAACCAATTTTTTTTTTCAACCAATTTGCAGTGCCATAGACTGCAAATACCAGTTTCGATTTTCAGGGATATGTGCTTACCTGATTGACCTGACCTTGACCCTGGCATATGTTTGACTGACCCGTACATAGATCTGACACTCTTTAGGCCTTTTATGAAGGATTGTACACAGTTTTGACAGAGTTTATCACGAGAGGCGCCCATTACGAGGTTCTGGCCTGAAGTCCTTGCTACCGAAAGCCCGATTTTAGGTGTTTTACCTGACCTTGACCCGACCTGACCTCGAAATTCAACTTTCAAGTGCTTAGCTGAAGCGTCTTGTCGTGTTCTTTTGTTTGCCGCCTCGTGCGTTTCGCCACGCTTATTGGTTCTCGAGCTGTCGGCTGGGGGCGTTTAACGCCCCCCCCCCCCCCCATCAGTAAATGGCGGGTGGCGAAATACCCCAGCAACTGCCGGGTTTAGCCACGACAAAGTTAATGAGGTGGCAAGTGGCGATTTTAAAGATCGACGTTGCCAGTGCAGATCATATACAGCTGCTTAACGCTTGCTCGATGTTTACAGTTCGCATTATATGCGATTTAATTAAGAGTCGTATGACGATATACCTATGCATTTTTTTTAGCTATAAAAGTAATTTTGGTGTGGCTTGTTCCATCAATTCCACATTTTACATCTCTGCTGTTGCCTATGCACATTTCTCCTCTGGCTGTGGCAGAAAACACACAGTTTCAACAAAATATGTTTATTTCGTGATAAATGGAGTAACACAATATGGGTACTCTAATCTGCAATCATGTATACAGCATGTCTACGATATCCAGAGTGAGAAGCCGATCAGTTGAATCACGCGGGTAGTTCCATCACAACCCGCAAAACACTTCATTGCCTGTCTGTCGACAGTGCTGTCCAAAATCAGTGCCGAACATCATCCCTAAGGTTTGTTTTACCATGGATGTGGCCTTAAAATAGACATATAATAGGCCAGCTGCCGCTCAGTGTCTTTGGTAGTCGTTGTTTCTGAAACGGTAAGCTCGCATTGAGACCAGCAAAGCTGTTCGTACACATTTTTCAGTGGACCCCTCGTACCCAGCAACTGAACATTAAATATAGGTACATGCAATGTGGCACAATTTGTATATCTCGTAAGTACGCCAATTGGGTACTACCAGGTACACTAACAACACATCAATAACACTTGATGCAGTGGCATTCACCGGGCTAATCAACTTAGCTGCAACAACACAAAAACCGTTTAGCCGGCGCCCTAAAATTGCATGCGATTCCTGTTGTTCACTTCATTCTACGATAGTAAAATCAAGTCGTATGGCTCTCGCTGAAGTAAGTATTTCAATAAATCACTTTTACATGTTCGGAAAAAGTGATAACCGAATTTTATTCAGCCTTCATTTCCAGCCTCTCTTCTAGTGTGTCCATGGACTCGCTATCCCGCCAGCAGCTGTCTCTCTCGTTGCGACATTGCTCTATGCCGATCTAGCATATTCTCTACTAAAGCCAGGAGTGTTCTTCACAAAATCCTGCTCAGAATGAGCTGCAGTAGGTCCTGCTAGACGCATCAGTGACCGCGGAACTACTCGGCTGCGCCGTACGCAGCGGCACAGGCCGCGGAGCTGACCGCGGCCGTCGTCCAGCGGAAGGGGGGAGGGAGGGGGTTTGCTGAGAGGGAGAGCGGAGGGAGTGTTGCATCATCTAGTGCCTCAGGTCTTGCTCCAGGGAGCGCCGCCTGCGTCCGGGGCCGCTGGGGAACTCAGCCGCCTCCAGACCCATCTTGTGCTTGGCGGCCTGGGAGGCCGAGAATCCGCGGCCCAGGCCGAAGTCAAAACCGCGCTTGCTGAAAAGGAAATAAGAGTTAAGCTATGGCTTAACGGTTTGTTTGCTTGATGCGACGAAACGTTTTTTTTTATCCGCGACGATAAATGAAAGCAGCCAAAAAGAGTTGAAGCTCTGAAGTGCAAGAAAAAGATCAAGAAGATTATATGTGACTCATAAGTCAAAACTTTCAATTGTCTCTAGGGTATTCGGCAAAGGTGCGTCTGTCTTTACTCTTTTCGCTTTAGGTATAATGCAACAACAAATAAGCACGACATGACCAAGATAAGACACGATTAATCAAGATAATAATGCACCAAGTTTCATCAAACGCTTATATCACATCAACCAGTTGTATGTTGACCATGCGGGGTGACATTCCATCTATACGGTACCCGAGCTGGAACAGATTGCAACAGCGCACACATCGATAGAGTAGCACATCGCCATGTCTAGGTATCACATACGCATATGATTTGGGCCCCCAATGGCATGAAAGTCCGTGCAAGGACATACCTGTTGAAAAAGGCTGGGACTCCAATGGAGGTGTTTATCATATGGTTAAGGCAGTAGATCTTAGCATGGATCTTGTGGATAAGAAGGAGGAGCTATGCGGATAAGATAAGGACACGGATAAATGATAATAAGAAACTTCGATCAGTGCCAAGTATTTAAGAAATATTATACGGAATCTAGTAAGAGGGATTTCAGATGGGACCCTATTCAGACAAATACAAACCAAGCTCTGGATAGTCGGCCACTTCTCCCAGACTGCGGGCCGGCCATGACGGGCCGTGCGCATGCGCGGACAGGCGACAGGCAGCCACGTCGACTGCGACGCGCCGATGCGCAGGCGGGCGAGGGAAGGAAGACCTACCCGGCGAGGACCGACTGGGCGCCGGCCGGCGGCGCCGACACATGGCTGTACAGGTGAAAGAAGGGTACGTGCTTCCGGAAATAATTATCTATTTCGTACTGGGCGAGTCCGGCCACCTCGGCGTCGTTGAGCGCGCGCAGCCGGCTGACCAGCTCGCTCAGGTAGAGGTCGTTCTGTAGGTTGGCCTCCATTTCGTCCATCCATGGTTTTCTGTGGAAACATGACGCTGACACAGTCAGACAAATGCATGCTACAGTTGTGTTTCAAACTGGCGCCGGGAAGATCCCTGAGTGGTCAATAGATGGTTGAAGTTAGCGCAGTTAGAAATACCGGTACCTATGTATTTGATTAGTAGATTAGTTTGTGTGTATTTACCGGACATGTAGCCCTTGTGCGAACATGTATTGTTCACATTTCGATGAAAGCTCAATCGAGAATCACTTCAGGTAATCACGTTTTTGTACAACTTTTCCATTTTGGATTAGTATGAGTTGTCGGCAGACGTGGCATCGATCCTGCTATAGGTACTAGACGCTCCATATCGATTACTCCTGGCCACGGCAGAGACAACTTTTGCGAATTCCATACTCAGCGAAGGCAATCATGCAGTGTTTCGATAAGTGCGTTTTTTGAACGTTGAAAAGATCGGTTAATTTCGTCTAAATCCTGTTGATCAAGAAAACGCTAAGCAGACACTCGAATTTCGGTAGAAATTGCCCTAGGATTCATTTCACCTATACAACAAAATTACCAATATTTTGAACCAACGGATGAAACAATTTTGAAAGGGGAACTTTTCGCGGTGTCGGCGAAGTCCCAAATGAAATAAATCATAGTTATATGCTTACATTTTGAATCCTCAGTCAAACGCGACTGGGCCACAGACATTGAATCTTCTGCTTCACAGTTTATTCCTTTGAAGAATAAGGGACGGATGCCCATTGCCCATTGCTGACATATCGACAAGTGTTGTCCACGCAGCTCACACGATCAAAATAACAGCGATGAGCGGGTCTGATTTAGCTAGACCAAGAACACTGTAACCAGCATTGATCCTTGAAGGACATCGATTTCGGGTCCGAGACCACCCGCATCCACCCCCGCGGCCGCTGAGACAGATCTGAACACGATGTCGTGGGCGGGGGCTGTACGGCCATCTCAGACATATAGGCTTATTAGAGACCGGGTATCATGATCAACGCTATCGAACGCTTTGCGTAACTCTATTGTCATCGACGCTGTCTGACCTTTGTCGATCTAATCAGTGGTCCAAAGCAAGGCATGGATACAGCAGCTCATGGGCATCTTGCCGGAATTCTAGGAAACTGGGGCCAATTTTGCGTGTAGTGCATCGCATCGCACACAATAAGAAATCGGTTTTCAAAATCACCTGAAATAACACCATGAAATTCCTTGCTTTGTACAATTACTTGCGAAATATTTTGATGATGTAGTAATCGCACGTTTTGTGTGAGGAAAAATGCAAAACTACTACTGTAGAGCAAAGCCCGTATCGAGGCAAAGACAATTGGATGTTGCGATAACTCGTGAACCTGTCTACAATTATATGCAAAACATTTATAAATTCACTAAAATATGTTCGGTAGTTCGAGCATACGCTTTCCTCGCAAGCCAAAGACATCCAAAGCAGCCATCGTGTCAACCGTATCGATGAATGAGCCATTCGATGGAGGGCTTTGCGGTGAGCACCTCATCTGTATCACAAGCGACTGAAGGTTGAATACTGTCCATCCCGTCACACCCGCGGTTCTAATCCGTTATCGCCTGTGATGGGTAAATATGTTTACATGCGCTCGATAGGTGTACTGAAGCCGTCTGATTACCGGCCAACATGTGGCCAGGTGTGTGCGGTGTCACGCGGCCGAACCTTGCATATAACGGCGCTAACAATGCCTTTCATTTACGGCCAATCAAGCTGAATGAACGTGCCGCGCGGCGTGGCTGCGGTCCCACCGTGGGCGGGCAGTGCAGAGCGGCGCTGTATGGCGCTCGATGCGCCTTCTCAGCCGCTCTGAGCAGCAGCCATAGGAACTCGGCCAGGTGAAGGACTCTGAGAGGGTGACACACATCAATACCGAACAGACATGCGGTCTCACAACGCTCGATACTATGGCCAGAACCCGGTCAATGGCGACGGATAACAGCCAGTGGTGGCTAAAGCTGCTGCTTTTTGTTAGCGACACTAAAGGGGAACAAATAATGAGCTGACGTATTTAGGTGCACGGAGCCTTTAGCTGACTTTCAATTCTTCACAATTCTGGCCTGCCTTCGAGTTCACGTTCGAAAGCAGGCTGTACGATGCCCACGTCGTTACCTTAATTCTGAAAAGCGTCGCAAAATGTTTTGAAATCTAAAGACGAAGAACGACAAAAAGTTGATGCTGAAGGTGTTAACATCACTAACAAGCTATTGTTGATGCGCTCGTGCGTCTCGTGTAAAGGCCTGTTACGTCAGTTCTATTCAAGGACGCTTGTTTTGTGTCTGATGTAACGTTGCTGCTGGCAGGAGCGTTCTGCTTGTGGCGAGAGTGCAGCCCGTCACTGAGCTACCGAGATCAAAAGGGAAAGTATATGGCTTACATACCACTATTCTAGGCGTGGCCACAAAACCTTGCGTATCAGTATTAAATTATGAAAATATTACATGAAAGGGGTTTCTGTGACGTCATGCGTGAATCACGTACCACTAGACGTCTACTTTGTTGCAAAAAAGAAAATGATAATACCCTGGATAAAACACAACAGAAATGTATGGCGTTGCGAGCAAAAATGACACGAAATAAGAGTAGGTAAGCCGCTTCACGGCACTCACTGGTGTTTGGTGCTCTTTCAGCTGATGCTATAAGCGAATAATGAGCGATATCATGATCCAGTGCTACCCGAACTAGATTCACTTTGCCTTTAAAGCTTAAACGATTCCCGCAGCAGGCTACAGAAGGAACTGTTACCTTTCTCCATCGTCCAGGTGGAGACTGGCGGCAGAGGCTGAGACCCAGCAGAGTGCGAAGCAGACGAGCGCGGCCAGCGCGGCCACTGCTCCCAGCCCAGTCACGTGCCGCACCATTACTCTGTCGAGAGGGGGGCAGGTCGAGGGTCAGACGCCGCCGCGCCGGCCATCCCGATCAACATTACACCGCCGGCAGATTGGACTAACATGCAAATTTGATCTCGGCCGGTGTTGGAACCCATCAGACGGACCGCCGCGGCTGTCGGGCCGGCAGCCGGCGGCGGTTCCGGGGGGGGGGGGGGGGGTCCGGGAGGGGCAGGGGTCATTAATTGGGTCGGGTCTGGGCGAGTCAGTGCCGCCGGCGGTGCGCCCAGCGCCTGACCCGGTCGGCCAGTATCCGACAGGCTGATTTACTGACGCCCAATGCAGACTATGTCGCTCCAATTGCCGAGATGGATAGTCCTGTTCTGCTGCGCCCCGAATAGGTAAGGGATTGACGAGGCTTCAGTCGGATGGGGCAGGGCTAACGAGCCATGTAACTAATGTCCGTCGTAATCCTCACTCGTTGTACTCATCCCAATCTTGGCCTGCAGCTTTTGAGAGAAGACAAATCCTTGGGAATGTTCAAATAACTTAACTTACAATTCAGTGTGCGACATTGATAAAAATAGCAATAGTTTGTCATCTAATGACAAGTCACCGTCTTAAGAGCGTCATGGAAAGTAGACATACGCTTCCAAAGCTTTATATCTGTCATCAGCTCTAACTTAATGCAAAGTTTAGGCCATTAGTGTCGTGACCCCACCAAAGTATTGCTAACAAAACTAATGGATAATTTACGATCAGCATCATGGCTCATAAGATTCCTAGAATGAGCATCAACATCAGCTATGGGCATATATGAATGTTCATAGGCGATAAAAACCAATCGCATAAAGGAATGCTGATGCCAAGAGGCGAAATGATCAAGCGTTTTAGAGATATAACCCTTGGCAGTGTAGATTGTCATCAATAAAGACACAAATTATGGAAAAATGTTTGGTCGGTTTGGTCAGGTCATCCAGACTGTGGGGAATCCCACTCCCTTGAATGAATGGATTTAGATGTGCCAGCTTCAGCTTATATGTTCATTGTTCATTCAATATTGTCGAACTTGGGGCAAAATTTTGGGAAACGAGAATTTTGCTATCGATTTCGTAGCTAATTTCAATGGCTTATCGTGTTTCCATTTTCAGCCAAAACCGCATCCTTCTAGACCCAAGAATAAATACCTATGAGAGTTGTGGTATTCGAGTACAGCTGCAAACGTTAGAGAAGTTCTATGAAATGTAAAGTTTACGAACTAATCAAACATAATTGATCAAACATCAAGATTCAATGCAATGTACTGATATCTTCTTTCTGGGATTCAACTAGCAAAGGTCATGGCCATTGATTAACGATATAAATGGAAGATCGTAGTGCTCATTATTGTCTCATATAAAGAGCACAACGCAATCAATTAGAAAGTAATCTATTTACAACACAACTACGCCCATGAAATGCCACATTGTGCTAGAGCCATGCTCAGTCGACTCCCCAGAATAAGAGCGAACCGTGCTGTGCGTTTGGAAGGAAACATGCGGTAAATCCCCGCGCTTACGCACATATAACAAATCTGGTCAATGCATTTCTTACTTTTTATAGAACGGTTGTGACTTCAACTGCTGTGCCGAATGTTGCTCACTATTGCACCCTAATGCGCCTTTCCGTTCTCATTATCGAAGCATGCTTCGCTGTCTTATTCGATAGCTACACTTCGACACACGACCTCGGCATAGGTACTGCACCGCAGTGCACCCGGCCGAGATACTGCACCGCAAAACACCCGACATACTGCGCCGTAATACACCCGACGGTCGACATACTGCGCCGTAAACGCCCGACATACTGCGCCGCAGTACACAAAATATGCTGCACCGCAGTACGCCAGACATTCTGCCTAAATCAACACATTGGTGTGCTATCACATCTCAAAGTACTTAAGACTGCAAGAGAGGACATTCACAACACCAGCAATTGTTTCCACGTAGCAAGAAGACGAGAGCACGATTCTCCGCAACGCATGATATTAGAACATTTAACCCAAACACCAATTCGGACAACGATTGGCTCTTAGAACAACAAACTGAGCCCGGGGGAAATCATGATCTATCCGGTCTTCAACAACACGGGGTTTAATGATTAATGACCTTACCCTCGTAGTTTGAAAAAGTTAGATCAAAACACTTGTTTATTGTATAAACAAGTGTTTTGATCTAACTTTTTCAAACTACGAGGGTAAGGTCATTAATCATTAATCAAAATGCTTTAATATGATCCTCGCACAAGCACTGAGAAACTTAAAGAACACGGGGTTTACCTGAGGTGGGCAGTGGGCACTGTATGTACCAGCCTAAGTGGAACCCAATCAAGCTAAATAGATGTCCAGGTCAAGAGAAAGCAATCCATCAAGGACCATGGCGGAAGGCGTAAAAGGAAAGCAAGAGCTTTGCGTTGTTATATCTCCAGGTACTATAAGTGCATCTGGTCAGGCTTAGAAAATGGCTAAGCTGCAAAGGACTGAGCTGAAGGCGAACCTGATTTCAAACGATTTTAATAAACAATGGAATGATTAACCAAGTTTTTTTTGCTTATCCGATAAGCGGCTCGCCTTCCGACACGTTTCTAAGCACTACATCGAGTGAACATTTAATTTGCTACTTCATTTCCAATTGTGAATAAACGATCTCAATGAAATGAGCACTGCCTCAGTGGTAGCTAGGAGCTCAGAACACGTCTCTAAACAGAAGTGGAGCAATGATGCTGCACGTAATCTCCATCCGGTTTCCACCGAGATTTCGTCGTGGCCAAAGCCCAAAGCATGGATAAGGAGATCTAGTCAAGAGATGTTTATAACATGTGCCTGCATATTGTTTGATCTCTTAGCATAGAAAGCACCCGCCTGGTTCTCATAAAACGGCCACGAGATAGCCATTATGTAAAATATTGAGGTAAAATGGCGTTCACAGCGTCTGAAGAATGCATGCTATGGTGCGAAGCTTAGCAGCAGCATAAGACTATGCTTGAAACCAGACTACCTTTTATGAAAAATATCAGATTTGTCACGTAAACGATAGGAATGTTGACACACCTTGTTTTTATATACCTACCTTCCGCAACAATTAACCCATTTATGCCCAGGAATATTGACCATCATGAAAATTGATGAAATCAAGATATGTTACGCTTCTACCAGGGCCTTGCATGGAATCGAAAATAATTTTTGCCGGCAGCAAAAGTTTTTCGAGAAAAACGTAAAAAACGTGCGTTGCGAAATCGCAACGAAGGGCACACCGGGCGCCATCAGCGTTGCGAAAACGCAACGACGGGCACATCAGACGGACATAAAGTACACTAAACCGCCGTATATGCTAGTTTGTTTTAACATACCAGTATAACGCCTTGTGGGGCGACTAACGGAGCGAGCGAGAGGGTGGGCCTTGCACGTGCGAAATTGCGAGGGGGTACCTCCAACTGACTTGTGCACGGCACCCTACTAACTGGTCTCTAGCGATGTGCCAAATTTGGGCACAATCGGCCCAGCCGTTCTCGAGATCTGGAAGCGGCACCCTGCACGTGCGCACGTGCAAAATGGGTCCCAACTGACTTGTGCACGGCACCCTACTAACCGGTCCCTAACCGTGTACCAAATTTGAGCGCAATCGGTCCAGCCGTTCCCGAGATCTGGAAACGACCCCTGCACGTGCGCACGTGCAGCAGCACCCCAACTCTGGCACATGTATATGCAGTGCCTAGTGGGTGCCTACCTACATGCCAACTTTCAGCGCAATCGGCCAAGTAGTTACCGAGATATTGCAACAATTACAAAACTGACACCTCTTCGTTTTGCACGTGGCACGTGCATAAGGGGTCACCCACATGCATCGGGAATAGTCCAATACTTGGTAGAAGGAATTAAGCTACCCTACAAAAATTACCGCGTGTAAATCGGTCAAGTGGTTGCTGAGATATAAGCCTCGCAAAAGCGTGACCACGGCCGGCCGGCCGGCCGGCCGCTCATACTCAGAAATTTCCGTTAATCTAAGGAAAGACTACGCTCGCTCCGCTCGCTCCGTAATAATTCACCAACTGTTGACAAATATTGCTGGAGAATGCGGAACCCACATCCCTCATGCTTTATTACCCGCCTAAGAGCCTGAATGAGGAAGCATAACTTAAGGGTTCGCGAACGGGGAGATGGCAACAAACGGTCATTATCAACAACAATTGTCCATTTAAAGTACCTAGTGGTTGGCACGTACCCTGGGCGGTGCTTTCTTTTTGGAAGCTAGACAGAGCCGAGCCATTAGCCCATTACCCTCTCATATGAGAACCCCTAACAGAAAACAATTTAACCGAGGATTGGGAGTAAACCTGTGCCTCGCCTAAGCGCCTATCCGCAATACCATTGTTAACCACCCTCCTAGGAGTAAAGTTAAATTCAAATGCAGGGTAGTCATGCCTACTCTTAGCAAAAAAAAAGAACCTATCCGGCTTTCACAAATTACCCGCGTAAGGCGTAGCGCGTCATAACAACTCGGCTTAAAGTGTCTCCCAGGACCCATTTTATCACTTTTACACCTAATACAAAATTGTCATTGTCCCACTCTAAGCGACCTTCACTTGTAACCTCTCTCTCGAGACAATGCCAGGGCAGACCAGTGATTCGACGCAGTTCACACTTTCCAAGTGTTCCGTTAATCCGTCCTTTCCATCTCCAGGATAGTAGAATCCTTCTCCTCCATGCCTCAACCCCTGTTTCGAGCTGGACGGGTAACTATATATCGCATTCGAGCAGCTCCCATAGGAGCACAGGTCTGTAGCCGGATGCCGTAAGTGCTTGGGAAGGGGGGTGGGGCTGGTTCATGGGTGGCCTGGATGGATGGGCTCAGCCTCGACGATTCACCATGCCCGCTCAGACCAATGTTTTCCCTAATTCCAATAATGCTTCTAGCTCTAAAATGGTCTGATTAGACAGGCCTACCCTCAGTAAACAAACAAGCAATGCTTCACATCAACCACCTTATCAATCCGTGCAAACCATGAATTCTAAAAATAAACTATTATTTTCCCAGACGCCCTCATCACCCCTGCCGAAGGGGTCTGTTGCCCCCCCCCCCCGAGGGGGCATATCCCACATTTGCCGACTCTGGGAGTTATCTTTTCTAAAGTAAGGGTCAGCGGATTGTATCCAGAGAATGACAATGCCTATCTGTCGTCTGATACCAGACTACGTCCCCATTATTTAGTACATAGTAGATCCAATTTTCAAAGTACCTCGCTATCTCTCAGCTCCGTTAGCATCGCCGACCATTTGATGCAGGTCCTTTTCCTACCATACGATTTTCAGATGCTCGAAAACCCATTGCAGTTAGTGAACAGCCCGATAATCTGCGAGAGAAAAAGAAATGAGTGTTTGATAGCTGTTTAAATGAGTTAATGTGAAACGTGTCGCAACATTCACGTGCAAATGCACCTTGCACTTTACATACCTACACGTCCCTCACGACTACAAAACGAGAGAGAGAGAGAGAGAGAGAGAGAGAGAGAGAGAGAGAGAGAGAGAGAGAGAGAGAGAGAGAGAGAGAGAGAGAGAGAGAGAGAGAGAGAGAGAGAGAGAGAGAGAGAGAGAGAGAGGGGGAGGGGGGAGGGAAGGAGAGAGTTGGGGAAGCGTGGAAGAGAGGGAGGAAGATTGGGGAGAGAAGGAAAGAACCCACAGCGTACCACAAGTGAAGTCTATTTGATGTTCCTATGCTTCCGCTGCACTGCCAATTTGCCCCTCGTTGCGTTTTCGCAACACCCCTGTCTTTCCGATGTGCCCAACGTTGCGTTACCGCAACACGACTGTAGTCATATTTGAAAATAGTCACAAACCCTATTTGCAGCATAATTTGTTAATAAAATGCATATTCTAGCTATTGTAGGGACTCTGCAGAATATGTTCACACATTATTCATTACGATATAATTTATCACTTAATCTACTTATTTTGGTTTTCGTGACGTCATCACTGACGGGACCTTCGACTTCCCTCTGGGAGCTCTGGACGGTAAGTTACCGGCCGCACAGACTTGTAACTGCGTAGCATCATGCGCACAACCATGCTAAACGCGCTGAAACTTGTCTCATCGGTGAGACGCCATTACACACTTCTCAAGATTTGATCACGTCGACGCTTGCTTGTGTTGCGAAAACGCAACGAAGGGCGTAAATGGGTTAAATTGTTTCGAAAAGGGAAAAATACTACAATCAACTGAAGAGGCGTATGTATATTGGTTGTAGTTGGATCTACATAAGTAATTCTTATCTCATGATATCATTTGATGCTAGGTACTTGGCAACTGATGAGAAAAAAGTATCCGATGCACACCTGTGTATATTTACAGGGCATGAACACGATAAATTAGTCGGATTGGTAGGGGAAAGTGGGGTAAGACGGGCACCTTAACTTTGGAGCCATTTTTCGGCCGGTTAGAAACATCATAGAAACGGGAAACTGGGTGAAAACCTTTTTCAGACATTTTACTTTCATTTGCCAGAAGATGAGACTTAGACCTGATTCAACAAATAAACTGCAGCTATTTTTGCAAAACCTTGCAAAAACCCGTCTTACCCCACCCCATGGGGTAAGACGGTCACATGGGTAGGGCAAGACGGCCAGCTTCTTTCACCGATCAGCGCAGCTCGCAACAAATGCCCGAGATTAGCCGCATTTATACAGTCGCTCGTTGGTCTCAAGTGCTTCGGAAATGGCAGTATACGAGATTCGTGCAGAAGGCGTATGCTCCTATATAGGCCCTAGTTCAGAAGCCATGTAGAACCGTTTTTCACATTCATTATTCGAGAATAAACTGTGCCGAAGGAATATTGCTAACATGTCTGTGAGTATCGGAATCGAACATATTCTTATTAGAAATGCTTCTTTTTTCCTACAGCAACAAAAATATTTTCACCATTACAGACCCATTGGGTTCATAGTTGCCCGTCTTACCCCAAACTCAATGTCAGAAGTTCAGCACGATTTTTCGCTGTGGACAATTTGATGCAGACAAAGCAAATCCGCCGTAAATGAACACTGTTGGCATATGAGTGTACCACAAGTGATTGCGAGTTTTTAACTCTATAGTGCTGTACACAAAAGCTTGCACAATACATTATGGATGTTTTCAATGAAATGAGTGTTTTAAAGAAATCAAAATAAAAGATTATCGACTGAACACAAATTCACCAGACTTGAATGGTGGTGTGTAGTGGGAAAGGCAATTCTGGTCCTAACTTTTCTTGCTCGTAGCGCTATTGGTTTGGTCTGCAGAAGGGGTGCCCGTCTTACCTACCCTGACCGTCTTACCCCACTTTCCCCTACCCATATTTTTGGCACATTGAATTAGTACATTGGACTTCTTATGCATATAGATAATCGTGCTGAATAAGCAGGTTAAAACTAATATGCATGCGGCATGAATATTGAAGAATAAATGTGTAGTTTGCGACAACTACATAAGTAAGACACAATTGAATATATCGACGGATTTTGAAAAGACAAATTAAATTGACACAACTGATAATATTTTTGTTAAAAAATGTAAACCACCAGGTCAAAGGCAAGTGAATGGCTTGCTACCGTTTTGGTAGATTTTATTCGATGACAACACCTAAAACTCCGCATTTTCTAATACAAATATCACACAAGACCTACGCTCGACGACGCAATATTATGTTATTACGCCGACGTTAATTCCATCGACCCAAAACACCCTTACTCGACATAACACTCTTCCCTAAGGTCAAACACGTGCACCGTCCCCCGGAAAGCTCGCCCAGCGTGTCTGAGCGGCGGCCTGGCCCCGCGGCGTGTCCGACACACCCATACCTTTCTGCGGGCGTGGTGTGTGCTCCGTCGGGTGCCGTCCTGCGTCCCCGGCTCCAGGTGACCCGCCGCTGGATAACTGCACCACTGAGCGGCGCCGACCCGCCCTTATATGGCCGCCGGCGCCGTGCCGGTTCCGACGGGGGCGACATGTCGGTTCCGACGCGGGCGACATGTCGGCATCGACCAAAGGCTGCCGCGCGCCGCGGACCACCGGCCAGCCACGCGACACCACTAATTGGTGCACTGATCTCCGACCGGTGACCGGCTGAATTGTGTTCGAGGTGATTTTCTCTGACTTGGAGCGTATGTATATTTAGAATTGGTTTTTGATTTTTTCATGCTCAGTAATCAGTAAGGCTCAGCGATTTATATGTTCTTTTTTACCACAAAATTATAATCTTTCTATTTTGGCGGCATCAATGCTTTGGAAGACGTGAATGTCAGCTGGATTTATTGAAATAAGCACATACAATACGCATATCAATTGAAGGGCTTTAGGAAATCAAACAAATGGGATGAACGCAACATTTATGGGTCCTCTCGAGATTGATGTTATCCGATTCAAGTCATTTCGTAGCGCAATAAAATAGACAAGAGGAGTTTGAAGGAGCAACCAATAACTCTTTCAAGGTAAGTGCCATAATAAACTCTGGTGCTGCACGCCGTAATTTCCTCCAGTTTTACCTTCGTCGACCCGTTAGACCTGGGTGTCCTTCGACCGTCCTCAGTTGCAGCCTCTGTCGAGGGATTTGGGTCTGCTCGTCTCCAATACGAAAACTGAGGTGCTTTACGCTATGCTCTAACTAAGAAGCCAAATTGGTTTCATGGGCGATTATTTACTTTAGAAGAAAAGAGTGAATATTGCTTAGAATCTTTATCAAACTATCTACGTCAGCTGATGATTAACCAGATATTTACGAGCGAGCGCGAAGCGCGAAGCGAGTCTTTTTCAATATAATGGAAAAATGTGAGCGGCCCGGCCCGGCCCGGCCTGAAACGCTTTCGAGAGGCTTATATCTCAGCAACCACGAAACCGATTGACCTGCGGTCTTTATTGTTGGGTAGCTCTGGAGCTACCCAACAATAAGGAAGGCATGGACATGCCTTCTTCTCCGTAATTGACTACTCTTCAGGCAACTGGGTGACCGTCGTAGCACGTGCCCCGTGAAAAGTCAAGGGTGTTCAGTGTTCACTGTTCAAGCTGTTTGCAGAATTGACGATTTTGAGAGGCCTATATCTCAGCAACCATGCTTGGTCAATTGGCATGCGGCAATTTTTGTAGGGTAGTTACATCCCTTCTCCCAGACATCCCATACTCACAATGCATGTGGGTCACCCCCTGCACGTGCAAAATACAAAGAAAGAGAGGTGTCAAATTTGTTCCCATCGCAATAACTAGGGAACTTTCGGGGCAATTCCGTTGAAACTTGGTATGCAGGCAGGCACATATAAGGCAATGCATCATAGGCAGCGGAACGGGGAGGGCACCGGGGCACCGTACCCCGCTTTGATTTTGACATTTTAACATTAGCCCTATGGGCGTTGCATGGGAAGAATGGGACCAAAAGTCAGCGGTGCCCCCGAAGGTGTTCCGCCGCTACTGCAATGCATTCCTTTGTGTAACGGTCAGTGTGCTGCTGCACGTGCGCACGTGCAGGGGCCCTTCCAGATCTCGAAAACGGCTGGGCCGATTGCGCTCAAATTTGGTACACGATTGGGAACCGGTTAGAAGGGTGCAGTGCAAAAGTTCGATTGGATCTGATTTGCACGTGCGCACGTGCAGGGTGACGTTTCCAGATCTTAAGAACGGCTTGGCCGATTGCGCTCAAAGTTGGCACAATGCTATGGACCGGTTAGAAGGGTGCCGTGCACAAGTCAGTTGGAAGTACCCTCTCGCACTTCTTCACGCGCAGGGCTCATTCTGTCGCTCGCTCCTTCTTCGCCCAAAAGGCATTTTGCTGGTAGTTAACACTGTTCTTATAAAGTGACCTTTTCTCTAACATTGTTATTGGCTTTTTGTGTAGCATGTTATGTGACAAAAAAAGAAATACTCTGATCTTTGCATATAATTACTAATATATAGTTACTCTTTCAACATTAAATACAACTTTTCTCCTATGAAAACCAAAAAACATTTACAAAACGAAACGCGGGCTCGTAGTGACCTATGTGAGTTATTTCGTTCAGAAGCAGTGTCGTGCCTTTTGTTGACTCTTTTTAATGGGAAACCTTGTAATTAAGGACAATGTGTGCACTCGTTCACCATCGCAACGCAGGGTTAGGTGTGATATACACACCTAACCTACGGTTGATGGTGTGATAAAGTGTAGACGGCAATGCTAGCAAATTTCTGTGGCTGTTTGGTTGCAATTCGCTCGCACAATATATAGCAAGCTTTTCTTGTTATTGCCCCGAGTGTTGATAAAGTCAGTGTCGAACAGAGCGCTCATTTGTAATCGACTTTCGTGTTTGCCTCTCTAACTGATCTTTAACCGAATGTTCGTTTTCTGTCCAGCGGACACTGATCTTCCGTCTGTACAGGTCAGCTGATTGCCGCGAACCGCTCACGTTATCTCTCCGTACTGATCCTACTTTCCGACAGAGACACCGCCCACTTTGTAAGTACTTACCCCATCCCCCATCGGCCAATGACCAGCGCGTGCAGGGGCAGCGGCACTGAATCATACGCACTTGACTGAGCTTGTCCAGAACGACGGTAGATGGCAGTGTGAGCGATATGACCTCACGGGCATCTCTCAGACCCATGGCGCTCTCCCGGGGTGTCAGTGTGTCCCCTAAACGAGCCACATGGGGCTGGTTTCGGATAATTTATCACCCAACGAGCGTTAAGCCCAACACTTAAGCTGAGATTAGTTTGAGGCTTGAGCATGATAAATGCTACTAATACTATCACGGGGCTTTAAGGACTGTGACGTCAATATTAGGCATATCGTTGAATGGATCAAGTTTTAAGATAAATTAGCAGCAAAAAATACCTAATTGGAAATCAATAGCGCAATTGTATCCCTCCCCCACCCCACCCGATCTTGTAATCTCAATATCCTGAATTCGTAACGGTAGGGCAAAGCCGTGGAATCATCTGTAGACTTTTGCAGATGTCACGGCATACGCTCATATCGATTGTTTGTTCATTTTCAGTTGGGATGTTCTGCTAGTCAGCTAGCCAGCCACACAATCTTTCTGATAACATTCAAACTCTGGACTAAACTAGCGGAGTGAACAGCAGCCCGTTTCAAAGGAGCTGCGATAATACTCGCGCGCTCAAGGCGGCCGCTGGAACGCTGATATACAACAGCGCTCATCTTCTATGCAGATTAACAACCCTTCTTGCAGTGACAGAATAAAATGAACGGTGGTAAATCAGAGAGATGCTTTGCTGTTGGCTGCATCTGGAAGTGGAAACACGACAAGCGTGAAGGGTGTTCAGAAAGCTTATGCCAGAGCAATATTTCAGAACAATGGAACACATTGTGGCCACATAAGATAAGGAAAGACGACGCACTAGGGTAAACTAACAATGCTAGAGTGCCAGCTGATTAAAGCCCTGTCTAAATGTGCATACTATATCAACTGGCCGATGCGCTCTCAAACGGCCCAAACAGTTCTTGCTCCAAACTTGCTGCCGTTCAAGTCATGTCATCCCCTGCTCCTCACACCCAACTCTTCTCTCCTCCTCAGGCCTTGACCTCTGCAGTGCTCCAATTGTGAGAAGACGCTCCGTTTTCCTGTAGGTGCTGCTGTAGGACGGGTGGTCGGACCGAGCTGCGCCGCTAACAAGGATTGATATGTGACGCCGCTGTCCGGGGAATAGGCGGCGCCAGACCCGCGGCAAACATTGCCGAGCTTCGCGTCAGAAAATGGAGCGGTTTGTAAATAAAAATCTGCTCTAATATAAGATTTGTGACATTTTATATCTATCATATCATATACCTATTCAACAAACAAAAAGATCAAAGGCAAATTTGTATGTGCATGTTGAAACATTATTTAGCATGTAACCATAATCAAAGGGATATGTATATGCATAGCCGTTTTGTGATGACTGTGCTTTGTTTCTTTTCTCGTTAGATTGATTCTAAGAAACCGCATCGCGAGCTTATCTTTATGGAATAATGTATATCCTATGCTCAAGTTTGAAGTCAATTATTTGGTGTGACTTCACACTGCTTTACAAAAAAGGAGCCTGAGCGCCGCCTCCATTTTCGTCACGGCAGTTTGACACCTGACAGTCGCCCGGCTCCCTGGGGGGAGTGGGGAGGGGAGTGGGGAGGCTGCCGTCGGCAATTCTGAGCGGCTGGGATCGGCACGGCGCCCGTCAGGCGGCCGATGGCACGCCGAGGAGCCATCAGACGGACCTGCCGCTCCGGCCCGAGACTGGGAAGGCCGCACTCGGCCAGGAAACTGCCGCCGAGTCCGATCGGACGAACACTATAGGAGATGCAGGGGGGGGGGGGGAGGGGAGCTGCAGGGGAGTAGATTCACGGGAGGTTCTATATTTTATATCGCAGCAGCCAGCAGAACCTTGCATCAGTCGTCGGTAGTGGTATTTTCAGGCGAAGGCGGAGGTCGATAGACCTATGCCTCTTTTTCATTATATGAAAAGATCTGTCTACAAATGATACGATATGACCGCCATTAACAGCCATGATGTTCAAGTGACCGTTTGGGCGTTTCCTGGCCACTGACTGACCGTGACTAGCACGCGGGCAGAGTTTGAGAGGCGCACGGTGTATCTCAGGGAGCGCAGTCGGCGACTGGTGGGCGGCGCGCCGGCAGATTTGGGGCTCAGTGCCACCCGACTGACCTCGCCGCGGCCACTGCTGTGATCGGACAGCAGGATTGCCGACCTGTCACAGATCATGTCGAACAGCCTCCAGATCCGGGAAACGACCGAAAACAAATCACCGCACTCCGTTCAGAGAAAGCCGGAAGTCCATTTACGTAACAGAAACTGCAAAACGCTGTGAAAATCGGTTTTGATTGAGACTTTAAAGAACAGATTATCCAGCGTGTTATTTTCAAGGCTGAGAAGAAGTTTTACTTGTTGTTATACCAAAATTCCTGGACAGTGGTTTAGGTACATACCTATGTAGTAACCACTCTCCGTCCACCATGAAACGTCAACGGTTATTGGTTCGGGCGGCAACGATGTGAGGTTCAATTTAGCAGAGTAGCATCGCTCTCAAGGCGAATCGGCTTGTGATAAAACTGCCCGTACGGTAGCCTGTTAGGTAAGTGCCCAACATCCGTGAGAAGAGCATGAGCTATAAAATCAAGCAGCCTCTATATCGTCTAGCTTGTAAGAAATTGCAATGCATGGTCTGAAAATGCATCTTGCAGTTCCGTTGCCTTTCAGCTGCAAAACCAACTCAGATTTTGTTTTACATTTTCAAGCAGATATTCTGTTTGGCTCTCTTCCTGTCAAAGATGACAATGCTGCCAATGTGAATCGAAACATCCTGGAGGCCGCATTGTTGTTGGCCAAAGCTCGGGGTGATGTCGTTTTCAGCAGGCTGGTCTTCCATTCAGCCACATTTTCATCGCAGCCGGACGACTGGAGAACACACGCTTCCTCAGACCATTGTCAGCCTCTACGATAGCATTAACAAAATCCGCGGGCGACATATTCACGCTGAATTGACGCGAGGGTTTCAACGATATCCTTGGGAGTTGTCAGTGATCTATACTCAAATATTGTGCCTTCAGTTTCGATGAATGGACATTGGACATGCAGAGTTACGTCACAAAAGGTAGTCAGTTTCACCCTATTAAAAAACATTTGGGCCTGTTTTTATCGGTTGGGACGGGCTGCTTACCTATTATATGCCGCTAAGAAAATGCTTTAGGTTTTGAACTAAAGGATCATTCTCCGTGACACTTGCATAATTGTTTTTTTTTCCAATAACCAGCTTGAGAAAATCAAATGAATCTCAAAACCTTAACTGTTTCGAACTGCTATTTAGCCATCATGGCTATACTTTTTTCACGTCACAACGACGAACATCCTTCATAAAATACTGAATCATTAATAAAATAATTCCTCTTATTTCTCCGTTTCCACGTCATGCGAGGTCTACTCGATGTACATACGTACTTGTCGGCACCCGGTGCGCTCTCCAATCATCCAATCCAGAGGTTATCGTGCTCGAGCACATGTGAACACAAAAGGTCATCGATGGTGACCCCCGGCCTCCTTTGTGGACCGCCGGGTCGTCCCTGTCGTTCTGAGGGGCATCGTCTAATTTATCGACTGCCGCTACAAGGTATAAATCCGGCACAGGTGTGACGATTTTAGAGTAGAACTGGGAGTCGTTAGGAAAGACCGTCGAGGTTAATTGCTGAGATACAAGTGCATATTTGATTAGATACCTAGCTTAACTATTTTTTCAATTCTGGAACTATTCTTTTCTTAACGATTTCAATAGACGGCATTTAATGATTGATTTAACCTCCCACCTCCGTTCCTCTCCATCCTTTTGGTTATGCTATGGTTATGCGTACAAGATACGCATTGGAATAGTCATTGGGGCAAAAACGCATTGACGTTATCTGAATCTGAACGCAAGCCTGTGTTCTATATATGCATGAAGGGTTCACTTGTTGCGATAGGAGCTACAGGAGTTGCCATTGACTTTTATTCGCCCTATCACAAGAACTGCAGCATTTATTCGTTCCCAAACCTCCCAATTTCTGATACCACTGATCACAATAATTCTTCGTGTCTAATTAATGGGTCATGGGGTCTACGCTGACAAGGTCTCGCCGCCCGAACACCCAGAAAGGCCCGTCCCTCACCCGCGGGGCTTCCAGTCTCGGGGGCGGTTCTGAGAGCCTGACAATAATATTCGGGTCGTACGGGATGAGCTGACGCTACAATAGCGGTGCTTAGATCACTTGTCAGGTAAGCTTCGAAACAGGGATCAAATTAGCTGGCGAGCTTTATGCAGCAATCAAGGTATGACTATGATTTGTTTGGCGCATTGTTAACCTGTCGTGGGTCATATTGATGACATCTGACGTCACTGTTTCCCCAACGGAAACCTTCTGCCGGATATTATATTGTTCCTGGAAATTTAGGGCGTCGACATTAATCCATTTCATTATAAGACGTGACAGCAAGACGGCTGTTCTACATGCTGCTGTTCGACCTTCTACTTGGCAGCTGATTAGCTATTAGCTGCCTGACGTCAAAGCTGGCCACCGTGATGCCCGAGAGCTAGCTGCTGCGGATGAACTGTCATACTAAAGCTACGGAAGCACTGCTAAAATGTCTTCTTTTTGGCATTGGCCATCTCATCTGTATTTTGTCATGCGTTTGCCGTTCTCACAATCACGCATCACGCCGTGAGCAGTCAGTATTTTTTTTCCACCTCCGTTCCTCTCCAATCCTTTTCACACACCCAGTCTCCGCTGCTCCACTCCACGGCACGTTCTGCGCCCAGCACGCCGTGGGGAGGGCGACCATCACCTGATTGGCTGGGACAGCTGCCGCGCCGGGGCACAGCTACGCTGACGGGGCGTGGCGCCTCAGGCAATCGGCCGACCTGAGACGACCGTCCGATGGGCCCTAAATCACCGCCGGCGCCTCGCGGGATGCGTGCTGCGCCCCGGGGCCGCCGGCCGGCCGGACGGCAGGGGCAGATGACACAGAGTTGACGCGTGGCCGCCGCGACAGCCTGAGGCTGCAGGCACGAGATGGAATTCGAGATGGACTGGGGCTGGAGGAAATGGAGGAGGTCTGTTTGGGCTGGGGTGCTCATTAGTAAGCTAGTTATGCAGACTACAAATTATAATTACGTGGTGAGACAACAATTGTCCTCAGTGTCGTGCTTCGTTGCTTGTGGTGCGCCACCCAAAAATTACTAGATGAAAACTGTCTCACGTATTGTGAAAATAGCGTCCTATAATAATGGCAAACCTTTCTGAAGATGTCTGTTACATTTTGCTGTCAATAAAACATCTTGCATCACCGTAGCCGCCTGTGTATGTAATGCCTGTTTTCACTTTTATGACCGTGCTCTTACTGGGTTAGTGGTTAGGCGTAAGCAAATACGGAGCCGAACGCTAATGAAGCTGGCCACCGGCACCGGGCAGGGGAGGAGAACATGTTCACGACGGTCTGAGGACGCCAGTCGCACCCGCCGTGGCCGTCCTGACCACGGACACGGCCCAATTAATGAACCGGCCGTGCCACGACCACCCTCCAAGCTCGCTGTGGGCGAAAGGAAAAGGTACACCGTTCCCTCAGTGCCCTGTACGAGTACAGGGCACTGCTCGTATGTTCGCCGGTCCTAGGACCGGTCATGGCCGCGATTTTTGTTCGGTTAGGACGGTGCTACGTGCGAAGTATCAAGTAACAAACAGCAGTTTGTGCCATCGAGAACGCCCGAGAAACGAAGATGACGATTTGCGGATGTCATTTTCGAAGTGTTTTTCGGTAGAGTAGGTATTGATTCAGTTAGTTCGACGCTGTTATTGAAGACGGCCATCAGCGAAAAAGTGGGCGTATCTTTTTAATGATCAAAAAATCTTTCGGTGATTAACCCTCGCCCGTAAACGGCGATCTGCCACCTTCGCCCATGCAGGGGGGGGGGGGGGGTTGGTGCGACCCCCCCTTGGCGTTTGAAAACGGAGCGTCGTAGAGCTTAGCGGTAAAGACCAACGAATTGCTCTCGCCGAGATCTCGCGATTGGTGGTATATTTTTTGGTCCTAGGTCAACATTTGACCTACTTTTGACCGGTCAAAGGTCAAATTTTCGGAAAAATAGACTTTTTCAACTTTCCGCGGCGATTGCGGCAAAAACGGTGGGAGATATCGACTTGAAAACTTCACTATCGTGTTCCTTGACCAATTCTCTATCGTTTGGTATGTATTTCGTTTCCCTAGCTCTAAAAATGGCGCGTTGGGACCGCCGGAAGTCGGCAAGGTCACAGTCGGCGGAAGAAATTCGAAAAATCAAAAATTAAATTTTTGAAATCTGATTGTATTTTTGGATTTGGGAGGTCTATTTGCTCCCTATAGAAGCTAATATTGCTGCATATTCTCATTGAGGTGACAAGAATTAGCAAAATAGTGGTTCGGGCGCTTTTCAAAAATAGTACCGGACGCTGTTCCTCTTGTGACGTCATAGCTCCGTGACCTGACCTGACCCGGTCAAGTTTCTTATACCATATGATAGCCAATACTTGCCCCAACATGCATGGGAAGTTTCATCACGATCCATCAACCGATGTCCGTACTACCGGCAGGAAACCTCGGGCGTTGGCACTCAGTATGTGAAAATCCGGCTGGAGGCTGTTCCCTTTGTGACGTCATAACTCCGTGACCTGACATGACCCGGTCAAACTTTTTTTATCAAAAGATGCGCAAGGTTTGCCCCATAAGGTACCCAAAATTTGGCGGCGCTGCGCGCCGCCGTTTTTGCACTATTTCCGAAAAACCTCACGGGGGGGGGTTGCACCAACCCCCCCCTACATGGGCGAGGGTTAAAAGTAAGTTTTACTTACCTTGTCTAAAAAAATATGTTCCCGTTGATAACATACAACACACAAGCAGGAATTCCATGCACGTTCACGCTGGGCCAAATAATTACCTACACGCATTGTAACTCTTTGATACGCAATGCATTGTCAATATGCAACGATGCATGATGGACACCGTCTGCTAAAATATCGCTCTTATTGGAGATTTTTGGATCACGATTACATGCTGGAGTGCTGATTGGAAACTATTGTAAAAATTGTTTTTGGTTGTCAAATGAATGCGTCTTTTTAATTAAATGCCTTTACCTGTATGGAATTGCCTCTATGTGCTAAATACTTATATATAACATGGCTTTCAGCTGGAGTAGCGCGCTGGATTGGTTATCACGAAGAAAATGAAATTAAAATATGGTAACAATTTCTAACGACGTATAGAATATGGAAATATAAAATAACGATGACAATAACTACGATGTGACATTTACCTCCGGCTACACTGATAACCAGCAATCTTTAACTTGATCGTACAATGCCGGCAATGTGTCTCGCTCGCGGCCATGGCTTTTTCTCGGGATTAGGGAGCCGATGCTGTTTGGCTGAGCTGCCGAGAGGCACGTGTCGCAAAGCGTGGCCGACTGGTGGACGACTCCTCACTCCAAATCGGTATTTTATGGATCGCAGTTCGTGGGGAAAGATCTAATAAATCCAATGAGTTTATGTGTCAGGTTTTTTGGTAAGTGGGTTCATTTATCGGGCGGAATTATCAGATAAGTGACATGAACATTTGACGAGGTCTACAGTTCCTCTTACTGGGATTCATATACGCTTTATATTAAATAAATTCAGCATTTTTATAGCGTTCACCAAGCACGGTGAGCATTAGGTACCAGCTCAAACTGACACAGTATTCACTCTAATGTTTCATGTTTTATTTGTTAATTTGCTATTCGATGTTCTGCATTTTCAATTTTGTACCTTACCGGTGTTTCTTTTTTTTTGTGGATTGCAGCTGTAATATAATTTGTAGGTACTATATTTGCGCGCACTATATTTGTTTTAGATACAATACAAATGTACGGACCAAATAAACTTTGCCCATGAACGCTAAATCACACCATCTCTCATTTCCAGGAACTCGTCCCTCTCCCTCTACCTACATCTCGGGAACAATTCCAGGCCGCCCTCCCCTCTCCGACCCCGCGGCTGCCGGCACCGCCCCCCCAGTTCACAGTTCATCCCAGGCCACCTCTGTTGACGACCTCGGTGACCTTGAGATCAGGCGAGATCACGTGATTGGACCACCGTGAGATCACGTGACGGGCGTCGCGTGGCTCCAGCGAGGGGCGCGTGGCTCTCCCCACTGCAGGTCTGTTCGGAGCGGACGGGCCCACGCGGAGGGGTCGGAGGAAGAGGAGGCGGAGGGGAGAGAGCACCGGCGGTCAGAGAGGCAGAGCACCATGGCAGGGAACGCCGAGAGCGGTAAGTTTTGTTAGCTTGGTGAAAAAATGTATTTCTTAAGCCGAGCATGTTAATTAGAGCTAACGTCCTGCTCCAAGTCATAAACAGCGAAACGAGAAAATGTCATCATGCTTTTCTTCCAGACTTTGCAACAATGTGTGCAAATGGGTGCTTCTAAGACGAGCTACGTCAGTGTCCCCTTATATCTAATCTAATTGTTTGGTTACCTACGTGCTCCGGTGTTTTAAATGCCACTGGCTTGGATTTTATATACAGGGACTTGCTCGGGAATTTGACCACTATTTCACTGTGTAGTGTGCATTGTGTATTGTATAAAGGCCTGATATGCTGATCCCATGGATTATTATCGCTTCCTTAAGACAGTCGCGTATATGAAGATAATCCTTTTCCAGGCCTACGCTTGCCGGTATCTGTATTGTCCTTAGGTCATTAGGTGTTGTTTTTGTTTTTATCCGCTGGGACTGAGAGCGTGAGATGATGTTTTTCGTACTCCAGCGTAGATGGGTAGCCATACGGGTTCCACGGTTGACAGTGATGGCATCAGTCATCTTTTGCAAGCTCGTTAAAGATTCCCGTACAGCCCAAATCTTTAACGAGCTTGCAAAAGATGACTGATGCCATCACTGTCAACCGTGGAAGCCGTATGGCTACCCATCTACGCTGGAGTACGAAAAACATCATCTCACATATCTGTATTGTCGTTCAACAGTAGCGGCGGAACACCTTCAATTAAGGGGGGGGGGGGGCACTGACGACTTTTGGTCCCATTCTTTCCATACAACGCCCATTGGGCTAATGTTAAAATGCCAAAATCAAATGGGGGCACGGTGCCTCGGTACCCTCCCCGTTCCGCCGCCTATGTCTGTCACAGGGGTAATTTGTATCCCTCATCTTTGTTCTGTGCCGAGCTCTCTCTCTCTCTCTCTCTCTCTCTCTCTCTCTCTCTCTCTCTCTCTCTCTCTCTCTCTCTCTCTCTCTCTCTCTCTCTCTCTCTCTCTCTCTCTCTCTCTCTCTCTCTATCTCTCTCTCTCTATCTCTCTCTTTCTCTCTCTCTTTCTCTCTCTCTCTCTCTCTCTCTCTCTCTCTCTCTCTCTCTCTCTCTCTCTCTCTCTCTTTCTCTCTTTGTCTCTCTCCCTCTTGCGCACTTTTTTTCTCTCTCCGGTCTCCACGCAAAAATAATCCTTATATCAGTTATATATATACAGGGTGATCCAAAAAATTTGGAACCCCTAACTTAAAATGTCTATAAGTCCAAAAGTATTCACATTGTTGACAAATTGCGAATACCATTAGAAAGAGCATTAAATTCTCTATAACATCACGTCAAATTGGTGCATGTATGTTGTAAAGCATTGGCACACTATTAGTTTTTGGAATGAGCGTCAGAAAACTGAGTGAAACGAAATCGCCAAATGTTAACAATGCGCTGAAATCCGTTAGCACTCTATCTGTTGTCTTTTTGCGAATAACACCACATCCAAATGCAATTTTATTACATAAAAGTTTACACAGAAGCACACAGTACAACAGATACCTACACGCGTCCTAGCTTCCGCTGTTCATCTCAGCATGTGCTCAACGCGAGCTCCGTGGGCCGTCACGCAGGCCTGCAGTTGCTTGGGGACAGCTCCGACTGCGCGGGCCAGCAGTCTCTGGGACAACTGGTCCCAGCAGGCCGTCAGCCTTTCCTTTTCTTACAATAGCACGTGAATGAGCTATTTTTATTTATGAACCTCCAACAAGCGACATGTTCAGAACAGGAAACCGTCAATCACTGATTTGCGCATGATGTTCAAAACCGTTTCACTGAGTTTCGTGACACAAATTTTATAGGCATATGTCTAGGGCAATAGTTAGAGTAATAATTAACATCAATCAACTTGGTTTTATAGAAAATTGAATGTTCTTTCTAATGGTGTTTGCAATTTGTCAATTAAGTGAAAATTTTCTGACTTACAGACATTTTAAGTTAGGGGTTCCAATTTTTTTGGATCACCCTGTATGTCGTAGGCATCGGGTGAAATCTGGCATTTCATGAAATGTCTAGGCATTACATGGAATGCCGGCAAAAACTGAAATCTTCGTAGAAATACGGACGTTACAGCGAATGCCTGAAAATTTTAAGCTTTTCATGAAGTGCCAGGCGGAGGCCAGGCACTCCCTGAAATATGGTCAAAACCAATTGAGTACACTCGTCGCCTAGGCATTACATGAAATGCCCGACTGACGGCCGGCACTTTCTGAAACGATTACCGCAGCTATGAGGTTTCCCGCGCTTGGCCTGAGAGAGGCGTTCCGAGAGCAGTCACTTTTTGGAGGGCAAGGGATGAAGCAGTGTGCATGCCGGGCCAGCGCCAAACAGTGCAACACCAAGAGGTGCAAGTGCCGTAAGGCTGGAATGATGTGTACGTGTCGGTGCCACGCGGCGCTCCGATGTGTCAACAAATAATAAAACAGTTCTGGAACCTTTTGTTTGAAAATGCGGTCTCTATAGGAGAGTTTCCAGACGATATTTTGTGAATTTTATTATTTTACTTTGCCAGCTTGGCTTCACGCGTGAAGTGTCTGCTGAGCAGGTCGTTTGTCTAGGAGTATGAAAGTTTTATTTTTTTTAGCCCAACTTCTAAAGCATTCGTCCCTTTCAGATGTAAACGTTACCAACTACAAAGAATTTGCTTTGTCTTGGAACAGGTATATTACATTACAGGCTATAAAAGACATGAGATTAGATTCGAGTAAAGCAATAGCACAGTTACCAGGCAATAGGCAGACAGGCGCAATGTTACCCGCTACACGCACAGTGAAGAAAACACTGCCGCGCCACTCGGGCACAAACAGGTCCTGACTGGACCGGCGACCCACCGGTACTCACATCACTGCGTGGCGAGGCCGCGGAGGAGCACCGCTCCGTCCGTGACGGGGCGGACGAGTGCCAGCGAAGGCGAACAAGAGAGAGCCAGAAGCGAGCCAGTAGAGCGAGCCCCGAGCCTACGCCACGCGCGCGTATTTATACCGTCACACGCAGTGTGACGTCACAACCCGCGTACTTTCACGCAATCCGAGTATAACAATCCGCAATCACAGTATAACATATAGAAATAATACACATACACGCACGTTACAGGCATGGCCGTGAGAATCCGTCCTTATTCGCGAATGACGACACCACCAGCGAAACAAGCGCTAACTCACAAACTCACAAGATGTCAGATTTTCATATAACTAGAATACCAGATAGGATATAAAGTCACACACTTTTTGTCAACAGTTAATATCATTACAATAAACAATGCGACCCGGTACCTCATCGTTGTTTATTGTACCAGAAGGCCCGTATTGTTTCTCGTAATGTTACATTGCCAATTTTTTAAACGTACCTAATGCAACCGACGTCCGACAAACAATGAAACTAGCATTATGTTTTCTGCTTTCATGGAAAACCCGTGAAACCACGTAAAATAGTGAACATTCCGTGACACAGTCAGTTTTGTCTCTAAGGTATCTTATCTTATATGTGCAATAGACCATGCAACCCGTATCAAATTGGGCGACATACATCAGCTTAGAACGTGGCATATCGAACGCTGTAAAGTACAATAAATCATGCAGTCCGTGAGGGTCGGTCCTGCAATAAGTTATTACGCACGTATTTACCGTAATACGTCGTAATCTATTTCACACAAGGAATAATGCGATCGATCCGTATTCCAGGTCTGCTCCTATTTATTCGTTGTTAGCTATACAGAGCTACAGGAGAAAAAGCCTGTTCCAATCCATCGCAGGGCTAATTACATAAATATAAAAACTACATGTTCTAAACGTCGGAGAAACGCGTACTTCACGTGGCACGGATGTGCGGCGTGAAAGTCGTGACCTCGCGCGCCCGCCCGGTCTCGCCAGCGCGCCCGGCCCCAGGGTCGGGCTAAAGCCATCTCCTCGCGCTCCGTCCCGGGTTCACCGTCACGTCCCGAGGGGTCGGGCGAAGGTCGGTCAGTGGCCAGTGCGTAGGTTGCGACACCGTGCCGCCTCGCCGGTGCGTGTGGGCGGTACGGTCTCACCACGGCACCGGCCGCGGTCCACGCCGCCGCTGCGTGGTGTTGCAGCGAGCCTTGCGCCACCAGAGGCAGTGATGCAGGTCACATCCACCGCGATCGTGGCACGGTCACCGAAGGTGGCGGCGCCGGTCGCGCCCACCGCGACCGTGATTTTCTCACAATTTTGTTTTTTACTGCCCATGGACCAACACAGCAAACCCCACACTTCAGGGAAACCCGATAACTGCACAGTGTAATATTTGTGTACCAGCTAACCATAAAGTAGGTACGCTGCAGACGAGACGATCCGTGAAATATCTCGTAATGTTAGCCCATTTTACACCAATACGATAACGTCCCTCCCCCTCCCGCCCGCCGGCGTGTAGGTATATGCACACAACCGTCCGCGTACGAAAAGTTTTGTTACAGAGGGTGCCGGTTGTCTTTTGGGCAATCCATGTAATGCCTGGGCAACGAGTGTACTCAGTTAATTTTGACCATATTTCAGGGAGTGCCTGGCCTCCGCCTGGCACTTCATGAAATGCCTAAAATTTTCAGGCATTCGCTGTAACGCGCCTATTTCTACGAATATTTCAGTTTTTGCCGGCATTCCATGTAATGCCTAGGCATTTCATGAAATGCCGGATTTCATCCAATGCCTACGACATATATAACTGATATTATATCACGAATATAAATTATATCACGAAGACTCACCGTATAACTATTGTCCGCATGTCACCGTTTCCGTGTTTCTCTAACCGCCCACCCACTATTTCAGAGCTGCGCCTGGGCGAGACACTGGCTGAGGGGAAGACCAAGGTGATTCGTGCAGCTACCGACCACCCTGGTCAGGTGTACCTGGTGGCCAAGGACGCCATCACGGCCCACAACGGCGTCAGGAAGGGTCAGATGGAGGGCAAGGGCGTCATCGCCTCGGCGACCTGCGCCGCCGTCTTCAGATACCTGGAGACAGTCGGTGGGTTCAAAATAGAATGTACTGGGTAATGGGTAGGTCAGAAAGTAATGGGGTGCCAACGGAAAAGGCGCATATGCCGAAGAGTGTAAGGCACTGTGATGTAAGTTCCGTCCTTTGGTGCAAAGGAAATCATGTTTGACGTTTGAAACGAGTACAAATTTTATTTATTTCATATTTTCAGCACATGTGCGTGGTTTTGTTCTGCTTGTTAATGGTTCGAACTGACATTTTCTAGAAACTTATCCGTTTTGAAGCTTTGGCGTCAGTGATAAGCATAAAGTATACATATCTTAAGAACCCATGCTATCAAATATAGACGTAGGATAGGCGGCATAATTGGTCGATTTCCGGGTACCAGCTGTCTACAATACAACAGAGACAGGCTGTAACTGACGGAAACTCATCCAGACATGTCGCAGCGTCGCCTGGACATTCTGACGAACAATAAACACAAGATGAAACAGAACGCGGTAGAAGACAAATATAGCCCAACTTCACACAACCAGGCACATAGACCGTATAAACAATGACAGCATTCCTATGGTGCCTGTTACTAAGTCAGTCTTAAAATATACTTTTTAAAGTGACTTATCGGTCTACTTTCCAAACGTGACATACAACATCAAGAGCGTGGCTAACCACCGCACTGGAGAGTGTGTTACTTGCCTATCGTTTAAAGAAATTGCATGGGTTAAGCGCTCAAGTTAAAATATAGGCTGCCAACCAGAGATAAAGGAGACAAATGCTAACTGATCAGCCCAAGAAACTGCGTCGAATGGTTGCGGAGATATACTAGCCTGGGAAGCGCACTAGCCGTTCGGGTTAGGCCTCCATACTGTAATTCTGAAACTGCGTACGACCTCTCACTCTCTGCGGCCCTTGCTCGTTAACCACTATTGACCTCACTCTAATCCCAACCAGTCAATCGATTCCTCAAACAGTGATTAACATCGGACTGCATCACCGGCATACCGGCAGGCATTCGGACGGCGTTTGTGGAGCAGGCCTCCGATAACGCACTGCTGTGCCGCGGCTGCGACATGGTGCCCATCGAATGGGTCACCCGGCGCGTCGCCACCGGATCCTTCCTGAAGCGTAACCCGGGCGTCAAGGAGGGCTACCGCTTCACGCCGCCCAAACAGGAGCTCTTCTTCAAGGTCAGCTAGCCGAGTCGCACAGGCAGATTTCACACAGAAACAGCTACTAACGTGTCTCGGCTTTCATGGGTAGCTGATATAAAGGTTGAGGAGGTTATGCAGTTATAATAAGGGAGTACTCGCAACTTATCCTAACTTCATTTCTAAATCTCACGATCTAGCTGAGCACAACAGCTAAGCCAGGGGCCGTCCCCCCCCCCGTTGCGGCAGTTCCGTAACCTCCCGCGACCCGTGCGGGCAGGATGACGCTCAGGGCGACCCTCAGTGGAGCGAGGAACAGGTGCTGGCCGCCGAGTTCACGTGCGCCGGCGTTCGGATCGGTCCCGACGAGCTGCGTCTGATGCACAAGACCACTCTGGCCGTGTTTACCGTGCTGGAGAAACTCTGGGCTAGCCTCGGTGTTGCGCTCATCGACATGAAGATCGAATTCGGCGTCGACAAAGAGTCAGGTAAGCGTCCCTTGAAGGCTATGTGAGGAGAACTAAGGGATCAAGATGCTCAAACCTATCATACTGCATCCTATCTCTCCTATATAATAGAGTCACCCTACACTTGCTGTAAAGCATCAGAGTATCCGAAGACTGATTGGGTTGTTCTTGCGACCCTGTGATGTATTGTTTCAGTGTTTATGACTTGATTATCTGTGGAACGATTACGAGGCCGGGCTACCCGAAATCGTCAAATTATGGTAGCTAAGCCGTCTGCTATCGGCCCGTAGTGGTGTGAATAGGAAATCTGATTAGATCCAGGCTGTGCCGAGCAGTGCCGAGTCTGCCGTGTTATTTGTAATCTGCATGTGATGAGTAGGATAAAGTTGTGTGGAATGGGATCCGATATTGATGAAGATTGAAGATTCGAATCTTAGCGGTACTTTTATAACGATGGACGATTTGATGGTTCATACATCATATTCACACCTACTACCTAATGTGATTGTTCACTGCATTGATTAATAATTTTATAATTATTTCTAAGCTGACGCTAATAAAAGTTTTAACTTCAAAGTAAAATTTTCGAAAAAGCGATGATTCATAATGTAAGATGTAAACATTTTTTTTTACAACGAATTTCCAAACAGCGTTACGCAACTACACTTGCAGCAGTTTTCGACCTAGCTCCCGTTACCCTGTCTCAGTCCCCGTCCCGTCTTGTCTCAGCTTCCATTCCAGTTCCCGTCTTATATTGTCTCAGCTTCCGTCTTAACACTCCCGTCTCAGTCCCCGTCTCAGTTTCCGATCTCTGGAAATTCTGCGCTTGGACCGTTCGTCCAACTGTCTGCACATTCCGCGAACAGTGTCATACCTCCTCCAAGTGAATCGGGGCGGTGGTGGCCGGCGCGGCCACCGTCCGTCCTTTGATGGCGCGTGCGTCTAATTGGCCGCTGTCTGCGGCCGCTCGCTGCAGGTGACATCCTGGTGGCTGACGTCATCGATAATGACTCGTGGCGCCTGTGGCCGGCCGGTGACAAGCGACTGATGAAGGACAAACAGGTAACGGAGACGAGTGCCGACCGGACGCGGGGAGCGGGCAGTGTCCACGGTAGCGAGAAACAGAACTACTGGAAGATCACATATCTGTATGCCCGAGTTATAAGTGATCAGTTACGTGTATTTTTGTCAAACCCGCTCCGAAAACCACTTAAACGTCAACTGAAGTTGGATCGACTCCATAGTCCATAATTTGTTTTCAAATGAAGATATGCCGACTTTTGCGACCCGGTTAATTTTGCGTACCATATTTCGTGTAGATCCCTTCATTACTTTATGCTGCGTTTTCAATCGCCAAGATGATAGTATTCACTCTTCGCAGCTCTCAGTGCTGGCTATACCATGAAGTCACATAAGTGTATACCTATTCTCAGACGTTCCGTGACGCCGAGACCGTGACGCCCGAGGTGATGCTGGACCTGAAGAAAAACTACCAGTGGGTGGCCGACCAGCTGGCCTCCTTCAACGCCAACCGACACCATCTGGTAAGCGATGTCGTCTTATTTGCGCGTCAAACACGACATGCAGTGTATCAAACGTGTAGGCATAGTGCATGCCACATGGCTATGCATTGTGTTGGACGTAGCCAATAACCACACAGCCATGATTTATTGACAATAAGGACTCGCTGACGGTCCAGCCAGGGATGAGAGGGCAGGCCGGGAGGGCAAACGACCAAATTGACATTTGAATGTCCAATTTTACAGATGCATATGAAAACGTAATGGCAATAGTCCGGTGGCATAATAGGGTCCATTCCCCCTTATCTGCGACCGCCAGTGTGAGCGTGGATACCTACCTATACGTAATATATGACTCACGTAATTGATGCATGGCCTTGTGGTGTATGAAGCTGTGTATCACTTTGCAAGACACGTCATACAATCAGATAGAATGATATGCAGAAGCTCCGCGCCTATATGTCTTCCTCATACACGCCTACCAGGCCGGCGGCCCTGCAATAATGTAACATTTGCTATAACATGCAGTCTTAACCCTCGCCCGTAAACGGCGATCTGCCACCTTCGCCCATGCAGGGGGGGTGGGTTGGTGCGACCCCCCCTTGGCGTTTGAAAACGGAGCGTCGTAGAGCTTAGCGGAAAAGACCAACGGATTGCTCTCGCCGAGATCTCGCGATTGGTGGTATATTTTTTGGTCCTAGGTCAATATTTGACCTACTTTTGACCGGTCAAAGGTCAAATTTTCGGAAAATAGACTTTTTTCAACTTTAAGCGGCGATTGCGGCAAAACGGTGGGAGATATCGACTTGAAACCTTCACTATCGTGTTCCTTGATCAATTCTCTATCGTTTGGTATGTATTTCGTTTCCCTAGCTCTAAAAATGGCGCGTTGGGAGCGCCGGAAGTTGGCAAGGTCACAGTCGGCGGCAGAAATTCGAAAAATCAAAATTTAAATTTTTGAAATCTGATTGTATTTTTGGATTTCGGAGGTCCATTTGCTACCTATAGAAGCTAATATTGCTGCATATTCCCATTGAGGTGACAAGAATTAGCAAAATAGTGGTTCGGGCGCTTTTCAAAAATAGTACCGGACGCTGTTCCTCTTGTGACGTCATAGCTCCGTGACCTGACCTGACCCGGTCAAGTTTCTTATACCATATGATAGCCAATACTTGCCCCAACATGCATGGGAAGTTTCATCACGATCCATCAACCGATGTCCGTACCACCGGCAGGAAACCTCGGGCGTTGGCACTCAGTTTGTGAAAATCCGGCCGGAGGCTGTTCCCTTTGTGACGTCATAACTCCGTGACCTGACATGACCAGGTCAAATTTTTTTTTATCAAAAGATGCGCAAGGTTTGCCCCATAAGGTACCCAAAATTTGGCGGCGCTGCGCGCCGCCGTTTTTGCACTATTTCCGAAAAGCCTCAGGGGGGGGGGGGGGGGTTGCACCAACCCCCCCTACATGGGCGAGGGTTAAGCTCAGTGCTATCGATGAATTGTGGCTACCTTCATCAGCTAGCTCGCGGTCATTCTATTAACTTGGCCCACTTGGCCGTATGTCATAGCATCAGCACTGCAGTCACTTTCAGTTCTTCTCATATCAAAATTACGTAAAAATCTGACTAAGCAATATAGTAAATCTAATGCGTGTTCCCTTCACATTTCACTCTCCAAAGCTGCTCCTCATGCAGTATTAACCTCAGCTGTGATTCTGGTCCCAATTTAACCGCGTTTCCATTTGCAGGCTGTCATCATCATGGGCTCTCCGTCTGACGCGGAGCACTGCGCCAAGATCCGCCGCCACCTGACCGACCTCGGCATCTCGACTGATGTGCGCGTCTCATCGGCACACAAAACCACGGAGGAGACACTGCGCATCGTCGCCGAGTATGAAGGTGAGAGGGGAGAGGGAGGGAGGGAGAGAGAGAGAGAGAGAGAGAGAGAGAGAGAGAGAGAGAGAGAGAGAGAGAGAGAGAGAGAGAGAGAGAGAGAGAGAGAGAGAGAGAGAGAGAGAGAGAGAGAGAGAGAGAGAGAGAGAGAGAGAGAGAGAGGTGGTGAGTGCACGGTTACCGACTGGGCTACCGTGACCGTCACGCCATGTGTCGTGGTCGGTCGCTGTGAGGATATGGTCCCTTTGAAGCGGCTGATCGTCGCAGTTTGTCCGGGGAGCCTCTGAAGGGTGTGATTGCTGGTCATCAGTTAACCAGGATAAATCCAGCGTTTCGTGATCGTAGGTGCGTGAGCCAGACAAGTGTTGTGTTTAATGTGCATATTGACGATAGATCTAAATATGGCCTCTTTATCAAGATCAGACTCAAAGGCTTGGGACCAGAGTACAGGAATAGACGGCCCATTTTCGTCTGCATTAACTTCAACGCATGCTGTAGGCAACCACAGATGAAACGGTCATATCAAAAGTCATGCTTGCCAAAACTGTGATGATTGTCAAAACGGTCATGAGCTCTGTCCAGCGCTGTCCAGCAGAGGTTTTGGCGTTTTAACTTTTCAGTATATGTACAAGGCTTAGCTTTGTTCGTCACGCCGTCTCTTTGAGCACTGAGCATGTCAGCTTCTCCGTGAGTTCTTCTGACGCTCTCCGTCTGCGCCCGTCAGGCGGCCCGGACCCGGTGGTGTTTATTGCCGTGGCCGGCCGCAGTAACGGCCTGGGCCCGGTGCTCTCCGGTAACACGGCCTTCCCGGTCATCAACTGCCCGCCGGCGCCGGTCGTCGACGCCGACGTCTTCTCGTCGCTGCGCACGCCGTCGGGCCTGGGCTGCAGCACGGTGCTGTACCCGGAGGCGGCGGCGCTGGCCGCCGCGGCCGTGTTCGGGATGCACGACCCGACCTTGTGGTCGCGGCTGGCCGTGCGCCGGCTCACCAGCTGGTGTAAACTGAACGCGGCAGATGTCGGCCAGCGGACCGCCACCGGCCGACTGTGAGTGAGCGCAGGGAGCTGACCGCAATCACCGGTCACCGAGACAACAGGTCACAGCTCACCGAGACCACGAGTCACCAGGTCACCGGGTCACCTGGCGACTGAGGCATCAGGTCGCCGGGTGGGTTAGTTACCAGCCGTCGAGTGAATGCAATTATCGTCTCATGCCGTGGAATTTGATGTCAATGCTCGGCAGTGCAGCCGTCGGCATGGAGATTGGCGGAATTTGTTACAAAACTATTCTTCTGGCTTCGGTTGGAATTGTCGTTGTGTCAACGTTGGCCGACATCCGATTTTGTGGCGTAGACGAAAATCACATGAAGAAAAGACTCATTCGCTCGCTCGTTCCGTTGCTCTTTTCCTTGATCAACTCGTTCTTCTTTAGGAAGACTATCTGAGTGAAGATTCTTTTGAACCATGACTGCCTACTGTGACATTATTTGTTCGTTGACTGATGGCATTGTAATGCGATGAATTTACTACATTATTTACCATGATTTAGTAACTACACTGATACAAACCTTTTCGCCCTGCCACCTTATGCCTACCCCATGTTTAGGTGGTTGATTACTGAATGCTTTTTTTCTCTACTAAATACAACTCGTCAAAATACAGGACTCTACACTGTGTAAAAATGTTTCATTATTTATCTCCGCAATCCTTTAAGCTTTGCGTGCTTCAATAATACAATAAAACAAAACATTTTACACTGCCCCAACAAATCGAACAGATCTAAATTGGGATGGAAAGTACTGCTATCTGGTAACCTTCGTTTCAAGCTCGAGCACATGCGTTAAGTGTAATTTCGTTTAAGCCTGCTGATGGAACTTCATGATCCCATTTATAGGTATAGCGCTTGGAAATAAGATTTCTAAGGCAAAATTAATATTTCTCTCGAAGGCATTGTACATACAAAATATAGCATAATCAGTGGCGCAGCCAGGATTTCGTTTCGGGGGGGTCATCGCTTCCAAAGCGGGCCCCCTAGTGTGCGGGCCCCCACCCATTTTTCAGAATCTCTCCATATTTCATACGCATTCTGCTGGGCGGGCCCACTTTACCTACCTGCACGATAACCCTGAGGTAGTTTGAATCAGAAAATTTGCATAGAACAGTAGCTCGATAGTCACCTGGTCTTCACTTTTTACGCAAATTGACCACGACAGAAATATGTTACTATGACGGATGACTTCGTATCTTTCGAGTCCGAAATGAGCCCCAATTCCGCAATATGCATAGCATATTAACAACAATCGGATATGCATAGCATATCCGATTGCATAGTTAATAGTTATATGCAATCGGAACTGTTGCTTGCTTCTGTCGCACAAGATTTAAAAGTAGTCCCATGTGCCTGTCCTAAGTCATAGATATTGGCTGCTGTAGTAGATTGTGCCTTTATTCTTCTTCATTACGTGAATTCGCTCGTAAGAAGCTTTAACCCTCGCCGGCACAGGGGGAGGGGTTGATGCAACCCCCTAAGGTTTTTTTTTTCGCGAAGAACTCGCGTAAAAAAGCGGCTGATCGCGACGTAACTTCCATAGTGCGCTGAAATTCGCGCAACTTATAGAACAAGGATGGGTAACGTGCCTGTGAAGGGTCACAGCTCGATCGGGCCGGTGGTGAGCACATGGCGCGTGCTCAAAAAGTGCAAATTCGCGTCATAGACTTTACATGCATAAATCGGCTTGCAAAATTGGGCGACAATGGCTCAACTTGCCCGACACGGGTCCGATCCCCGTGCAGTATCTCGGTAACCGTGGGTCCGATCGGCACGAGGAACACAGTATCGTGCATGAGAATCGAACGGGCTATTGTATGGTGTGCGGTGCAGGGATGGCACGCGCCACGTGCACCCGTGAGGGCACTTATGCTTGAAAAATTGACGTTTTGGACGGATTTTGGACTTAATGCTATTTTTGGGTGACTGTCAGACGGAGCGGGTTCAAACAACGCTTGTTGGCAAGAGAAATGTACCACTACCTACCGCCTCTCATGGGAAAATTGTGAAAAGCTAATTGATCAAAAACAAGGTGGAACAAATTGCTGGAGAAAATAGCATTTGCTTATGACTTACTTAATTACAGGGGTTTTGCTACATAACCTGGTATGTTTGACAATTGAAATGGGCATAGATTGGAAGAGCATTCAAATGTGACCAAGGTCCAATCATCGCTTTTGCATGACGAGCAACAATGTTCTTAAGAATATAAATGTTTCAAACCTCTACATAGTAATTCATCGATGGCTTTCACTCTTCAATAACCTACGCCAACCTATGTCATGAAATACACTTGGCATGTTCTATAGTAGAACGCATGGTTATTATCAGACACGAGCACCTCGATGCGATGGATATTTTTTCCCAAAACCAAAATGCTTAGCCGTCAAAAGGCAATCGACCGAAATGGATACATAACCCACAGACATAAGACCAACCAAACGCCCACCGATCGAAAATACCCCTTATTCGCGTTGCGAAGCAAGCGGGTCACCCTAGCGGGCCCAATTCACCCGGGGGCTCGGGCCCTATCCACATGGGGGACCAAGCCCTATCCATACGGGGGCCCGGGCCACGTTCACCTGGGCTCCGGGCCCCGTCCACCCGGGGCTCCGGGGCCCGCCCACCAGGGGGCCCGGGCCCCATCCAGCCGGGGGTCCGGGCCCCGTCCACCCGGGGCCTGGGGTCCGTACTCCCGGGGGCCCGGACCCATCCATCGGGGGGCCCTGGCCCCATCCACCTAAGGGGCCCGGGCCCGTTCTCCCGGGGCCCGGGCCCCATCCACCCGGGGGCCTGTGCCCTATCCACCCAGGGGCCCGTGCCCTATCCATCCAGGGGGCCCGGGCCCGTTCTCCCGGGGCTCGGGCCCCATCCAACCGGGGGTCCGGCCCCGTCCACCCGGGGCTCAGGGCCCGTTCTCCCGGGGGCCCGGGCCCCATCCACCCGGGAGCCCGGGCCCCCTCCACCCAGGGGGCCCGGGCCCGTTCTCCCGGAGCCTCGGGCCCCATCCACCCGAGGGGCCCGGACCCGTTCTCGCGGGACCCGGGGGTCCGGGCCCCGTCCACCCGGGGCCCGTTCTCCCGGTGGCTCGGATCCATCCACCGGGGGGCCCGGCCCCATCCACCGGGGGGCCCGGGCCCTATCCACCCGGGGCCCGGACCCATCTACAGGGGGCCCGGGTCCCATCCACCCAGGGGGCCGGGCCCGTTCTCCTGGGGGCCCGGGCTCCATCCACCCGGGGCCCGGGCCCTGTCCACCTGGGGCCCCAGGCCGACCCCTCACCCGAGGTGTCGCAGTGGGCATTTCTCGAAGCGGGCTCGTCCGATTAGATTAGGACCTCTCTCTCTCTCTCTCTCTCCTCTCTCTCTCTCTCCTCTCTCTCTCTCTCTCTTCTCTCTCTCTCTCTCTCTCTCTCTCTCTCTCTCTCTCTCTCTCTCTCTCTCTCTCTCTCTCTCTCTCTCTCTCTCTCTCTCTCTCTCTCTCTCTCTCTCGAGCGGGCCCCTGACAAAAATTTCGGGGGGGTCAGCTGACCCTCTGACCCCCCCCTGGCTGCGCCACTGAGCATAATTCTGTTAGTTTAGCAGAATACCGCAAAGACATGCAAATACAAATACAGGTTTCCGGCTGGAAACCTTCCAACGTGCCTTATCTATATCGCCTCCGCGGCGTCTGAGACATGATTTCCATTAACCAGCCAGGGCCGGCCGCCAGCGGACTCCCGACCCTAATTGTTCCCAGTGGAGGGAGATAGCCGCCACATTAGAAGCGGAGCGTCTAGGCGCCCTCTCGATCAGGGCGGAAACGAAACGAGCCCGGCCGCCAGCTCCCGGTCAGGCCCCCCGGGTCATGTAACGCAGCCCGTGTGTTTCCTCATCGGCATTTTAGTTTATTTTTGGGTGCCGGGGGCTTACCAACGAGTCGCTGCTTTTCATTCTGCATGGATCCTATGGAGCAGGATGTCCTATTCAGCATGGAATACCTACGAAGGTAGTGATTAGCATCCGTGACTGGTATATGACTGAACGTGTGCCCTGCTGGAGTTTCCGCATGAGAGATTGGGATGGCAGGAAGGTAAAGATGATATGCATTGTATTTGTATATGCGTCACTTCTCAGTAGGGGATAGACGATGGATATGGTCGGTGATCTCGCTTACTCTAGCCAGCCAACTCGAAAGCGCAAGGAATATATTTTTTTGTGGCAGCTAAATTTATGACGCGATATTTGAACGGGTCGTCTGGCAAAGTTAAATAGGACTATAACCCAAGTCAAAGATTAAATAAATCTACCTCTGGCTGATTGTATAATGCACAGGCGTCATCAACAACTTATTTTCTGATTTGATTACCATCATTCCCTTTATTCACATCTACCCAGATGCTATATAATCAAACGAGGGATATTGTGAAGTGTGCGAAGCGTCATAGTTATTTTGTTTGTAAGACACCACAGGCAACCAAAAAGCCACAATCTATATATTCCTTTAAAAAAATCGCATAGCAATACAATTGCTAGGCTATCAGTCAGTTGCCTATAATCGGCACAATTAGAACCCGAAAACCTAAAGCATAATAGAGCGTGCGCTCGCTCCTAAATGCGTTAACTGATGGTTTAGTCCCTAGATGGCACTAGCAGTGGTCGCCTGAAGTTATACTGCACCGCAAGGCAGGTGAGAGACCGCGCGGCCAGGATGTCTCCCGTCGTAAGTTAGTAGTGCGTTGGACTGGCTGTGTAGGTACTACGCAGCAGGGCTGCGGAGTCGATGGATTTTCGGCGACTCCGACTCCGGCTTTCAAAAACCAGCTCCGACTCCGACTCCGACTCCGGGCAGAATTGTCGACTCCGACCGACTCCAACTCCCGACTCCGACTCCGCAGACCTAGCAGGGCTGCGGAGTCGACAGATTTTCGGTGACTCCGACTCCGACTCCGGCTCGGGTTTCTAAAATCGACTCCGACTCCGACTCCGACTCCGACTCCGACTCCGACTCCGCAGCCCTGCTACGCAGCATGTCTTATGTAACTTCTGTTGTCCCATGTCTTCCTTCAAATGCTTTGCTCTTGTCATCTTATTGGCCCCTGGATGTGACGATAAATCTTCGGCAATGTCACGGTGCATAACACACGTCTATTATGCCGCGTCGGAAGCCCCATTTGTTTCAGTCTTTCTTTCGGCGTCGCTACCAACAGAGGGCCTAACTGCTCAGGTAATGTGCGCCGCCCGGCCAGAGTAGGCCACCGGCTGCTTCTAGAGGACGGCAGTCGTGGTTGGGCGCGCTTCTGCGCTCCATCGGCAGCGAGCTCGTCCAGACCTTATAGCTCACATATTCCTCCGTGTGGTGCTGTGCTAACTTCCACCGCGAGTGCACACTTGGGAAGAGCAGCATCTGCCGTCTGGTCTCAGCCCGCGCTGCAGACAAGGTCTTCAAGATGCGTCTGCCGGTGTGGGCCGCCCTGACGGCGGTGCTGTGGCTCAGCCCTGACCCCGTCGTAGCCCCGGGAGAAGATGGGGAAAACAGCGAGACCATCACTACCACGACCACCACCAGCCCGATCACAGACAGTCCACAAATCGACACAATGCCGATCATCGGCTCCTCCGCCGAGGAGCCATCCCAGAACTCCACACAGACCCCGGCCGCCAACACCACTGACGTCACCGAGCCCCCCTCTCCGGCGCCGCTCAACACCTCCCCGGGCGCCGTGAACGCGGCCGCACAAACCCTCGTCACCGTCCCGTGGGCGCCCAGCGACTGGGCCGTATATCAGCTCACTGAGACACCCACGGCCTGCACGTGCCGCGCGCTGTGTCTGGTCGACCCGCACTGCCAGGCCGGCGAGGCGGCGCCGCTCCCATCGGGTGCCTTCTCCTGCTCCCTGGCCAGCCACATGATCAGCGACGGTCCGACTGCGGTGCCGCCCACAGGCACAGAGTGGTTCCAGAGAGGGGCGCCGCTCGCAGCCGAGGAGCTGGAGCCGGAGGTGGCCGCCGCGGCCGCCGCTGACGGGCTCGACTGCGCCGCTCTCCTGGCGGCCGGCGTGAGCGACAGTGGGGTGTACCAGATCGGCGCCACCACCCAGCGCTCCGCCTACTGCGACATGAGCCTGGGCGGCGGCGGCTGGACCTTGCTGCAGCGCTGGAAGAGCGGCACCACCGAGCGCTTCGACAGACCGATGGCCGACTACATGCTCGGCTTCGGAGACCCTGCTGGCTCGCACTGGCTGGGCCTGGAGGCACTGGGGGCCATGGCGGCACAGGGCCCGCTTCAACTGCGGGTGACCATAAAGAAGGATGGCATCGTATGGAGCCCTACTCAATACGCCCTGTACAATATTACGTCCATCAACCCGATTGACGACTACGAAATGATCCTAACGTGGGTGGAGGGCACTGCAACCGACGGCCTCCTTGAAACCAGCGGCAAGCCGTTCAAGGCCTGCAGATTGGACTGCAGCTACGGCGGATGGTGGGGGTTTGGAGACGGCAAGACCGGACAGCTGACAAACCTCAACCAGTCGCAGGATAAGGACACACTCGAGTGGATGACCTACTGGGTGGCAGAGGGCCAATTGCCATTAGCTCTCAAAGGCTCCACCATGAGTGTAAGGCCAGTTTGAGCTGCCTAGACGACATACGGCATACGTTAACGTTACGGTGGAACAGGCCCCAAGGAAAGCACGAAAAGGCCCTTTGCACCCCCCCCCCTCCCCATCCCCAACAGAATCGGGAACCTGCCAGACCTTAACGGGGCGCGGGTTGCTGTAGATTGTAGACAATGCCTTGGCTTTCTGTTTGTTAGTGACATTGAATGTATTTTATTCCAGAGACAATGGAGGATTTCCGCCCGTTCGCATCTAACGTTGATTTTAGTAAAACATTTGCGAGTGACACAATTTTTCATACCTCAATATGCTATTGAATTGCGAGGAATGTAATGTGTGCTTAAATCGCGCCATGCTGGGGGGGGAGGGGTGTTTTCACCCCCTCCCCCACTCAGGTTTTTCGCGAAAATCTAAAAAAAAAAAAAACGCTGCGCACAGCGTCGCCGTTTTTGTACACGTCTTCATACATCTTTTCCGCACATGTGAAAAGTTCAGACCCGGGTCGTTCAAGGTCAGGTCACCAGGTCACGTCAAGTGACCTTAACTCAGAAACAGTTCAAAGGCTCGCTATAGCTACACCGACTGAACAATCACCTTGAAACTTTCAGCGCATTATAAGAGCAACAGTATAATGTATAAAATGTAAGGCAAGGTGCCTGATTTGCGACCCCCTAAATTTGTACCGTAATTGCTCACGCTCTATGGTGCCACTGTATTACTGGTGTGAGTTTCGGAGAAATCGTTCATTTTTAACGAAATCTATTCATTTTCTGTCCCAATATTCGCTAATTTATTTTTAGTGAGCATTTTTGCAAACCATTGCAAAAAAGAACGCGTATAGGAAACTCGTCCCGATTAGCGACCGGAGAGGGTCACAAGTAAGTCTATGGATTTTCCCATAATAAAAATGGTAAAAAATGTGACGCCTGAAAAGATGAAATATGATCCCAAAAACATAACCTATACGCAAAGCACTCAATCGCTGGAACAGGAGCGTTTATCCAACACGTTTATGCAGGTGAAAGCTGATAACGTGAAGCACCAAAGGCAAAAAAAAAGGCGAAACCCAAATTTTGTGGGCTATCTCGTATGATATTCGAGCCCGCGCTGAATTCGACACTCTTGCAGTCGGTAACGACAGTTGACATCACCCGCCACACATCGCAAGCTTCAGCAACACCTCATTTTCATTTATCTCTTTTCTCCTTTCTTTCCCTTCTTGAGCTATTTGCAACCATGTCGGGCGCAAACAGGAAATATGAGTTGCGACACATTTTTTCCCATACCTGCTACATTACATGATTAAATCGAGACATCCAGGCATTTAAACGGCACGTGCACTGTACCACACTTTTCAAAGTTTAATGCAATGCTTTAATATTACAAGCCGTATGGTTCAAGGGGTGTGGTTAAACACGTTGAACCACACGGCTGCAGCTGACGTCACTATCATATAGTTGTGAGCTTTTTGGCAGGTATGGGAAACACCTTCCAGCCCTAAGGCCGGGAATTCAATAAATGTCACCTCGCTTTTTTAGCAAAATCACCTTGGGCCTAACGGCCCTCGGAGTTTTCGCTAAAAAAACCTCGGTGACATTTATTGAATCATCCCGGCCCCGGGTAGGAATATATTTAACCACCACGCAGTGCAAAGTTAAACGATTCACTACGGGAAACGGCAATCAGCTGAAAAAGGACTGTTGCTTCAGAATAAAAAAGGTGCATCATATTCTTGGTCATCTTGAACGAGTGCTTTTTGTGCAATATGTTTGTTTCTGGTTTATCTATTGACAATAAACGCTACACAGCAACACAATGACATCTCCGAGCGTGCACCGTTTTAGTGTAAACACTAGGCAAGAACTAAGAACAACGAACGAATGTCGGCCCGCTAGTACTTTTTCTGAGAGTCGCCTGTGAAGTGTGAACCCTCTCCTAGTAAAACACACCGGTATTCTCTATCTAGCAGCTCCGAATGCGACTTCTGTCTGAAGCATCATCCACTTAGCGCCACGGTGACACTCATGGAAAGACGCCTCGAGTCATTACGATTCGTAGACACAAACAATGTTTGGCTTCGTGTACGGTGTAAATGCATCCACAGTTTTGGAGGGCATTTGCTTTGGGACGTTAGTATCTCTGCTGGCTTTATGTCGTCAGCTACCTTCCCTGAGAACATGCAGCTTTGAAAACACATGATAACATTTGTCGTTTTATTGTGTTTTTGGGTTACTTTTGCAGTGTTAATCCTTTTTACAGTTGGCATTTTGTTGTTTTTCTCCTCTCCTTTTCCTTCTTCTTGTCATCGACCTATCACACGTCTAGGAATAATTCATCACGGACATTTCTGTCAGCCCGCAAATAGTGACAATGGGATGTGTATGGCGGGCATACAAACGCATCTAAAAGAACTTAACTAGGCTATGGATCACAGCAGGGTCTTTTGAACCAGCTCGACGCAACATGGCGCTATGGGCCAATATACACTCGGCTTAAAAGCGAGACGAAAGCAGCACGGCCGACTAATACGGAGCACCGTCGTGGGCGACGTCACCAAACAATACCGATCTTCAATCACTCTGTGAGCGCATCATTCCATGAGGCAGCCGCCTCTGAGCAGCCCACCAGCGGTGGCCATATGCCCCTGCCACCCTCCATCAACCAAATACACACTTTGTACTCGCGCATCCGCGCGCGATAAAACAAAACAGCGGAGCAAACATTTGGCCAGCGACTAAAACACGCGCAGCACGCACATGTCACGATAGAGTCCATAGCTGTACGGGACTCGACTGTGACCGACTCTTACAAACAGAGACAGACAGACAGACAGACGGACAGACGGACAGACGGCGGCAGGTGGATGGGCCTGGCCGCAGTTTGTACACGGTGGACAGAGACTCCACAGCTCGCTCTCCACTCTATCGCATTCACCATCGCACCGACAGCAGCTGGATGAGTCGGCGCCGGGCACCCACCCGGCCGGCCGACCGCCCCACGCGCTCAGCCGCCCACTCAGACTCATGTCCGCGCCTCGGGAAACTCGCACGGAAGCTCCGGCACCACAGCAGCTGGGGCCGAGTGAGTGAGCACCCCTGCCGCCTCAAAAATCGTCAAATTGCTGCAAATATACAGCAGAGTAACTGCAGATCACCGCCACGTCGTAGACAATACGCACGAAAAAAAAAACAGCCCTCACTCCGAACACCGGAGTCGAAGCGACAATGATCACCGAGGAGCTCGAATTACGGCGGCTCCCGCGCTGGCAGATGGTCACAGTTTCGGCCCGTTCAGCACCTCACATCGGTGGGCCGGGCGATTCTTCACACCGCCGCGGGTGTGCGATCGTCACAGGGAAACCGCTACGCTCCCGGCGGGTCCTTGGCCAGCGACGCTTCGAACAGCTCTCTGAACGAGCGCTCGAAGCATTGTTTCAGCTCGGAAAAGGTGGTGACGAGGACATTCTGCAGGTCACGCGACATCAGACACACCTGTCGATGAGGAGCATTACCGTCAGAGGAGGATGCCGCCAGCAGATATGGCTGACGGGAGGGACCGGGCGCCGCACATGGGGACGTCTAGGTGCATGGAAAGAACATTAATGTAGATTGCACAGGATGTGTTGACCGGGGTGATAAACAACTGGGAGCGTAGCAGTGGTATTGTGTAAATCACAAGTTTCTTTACGCATACAACATTGAGGGGAATCAGTCATGGATGGATAGAACGTGCCGTACTCACCCCATGATCTCAGGCCAAAACACTGGTACGAAAACATCAAACAATGTCAAAACAGTCATTGTTAGTCCCTGTAATACCTAAATGAGACGAGCACTCGGAATTTCGATGCTCATGTCGTGGGTCGGTACAGAACGCTCCGGCCAGTTCGTGAGTCGGTTATGCATGCTCCGGGCAATGGCCGGTATTTAACACATTTTCACTCCGCGACACATAAAGAAAGTAAAATAATAACATCGCGGTTCCGGAGCGACTTATTGGTATTGGTAGCGGTCTGTTACCATGCGTTTCTGCCGAGCCGATCAAATACGTCAGCACTTGATCTAGGAAAGGCCCGAGGGCGTGGGGACGACGGCATCAGTACTGTATCCACCAGTCTCCGTGATCCGGCGAGCACTCAGCAGACCGAGCTCTGCCGGTACTAAGCAATCCGGGTGCCGGAGGCCCATACCCACCGAAAGCTATTTCACAGATGGTCAGTGAGTCAGGGCTTGGACTCAGCCTTTGTCGCTAACCTCTTTCCGCAACAATAACATATAAAAACGTGCCGACATTGGTTCTTTACTACATAGCCGCCGCTGATTGCATATAGCTTATGCATGCCGTATCCCTGCTTCATCCTGATGATGGCCCAGTTGCCCACAAGTTGGCAACGGCAGACATCAAAGAGCCACCCAAGTGACTGATTGCAAGTAATAAGTACGCAGGCGTCATGTTCCAGCGCCTATGTACGATGAACAAAACTGTACCATAAATCACGTCATTGCCCCTAGTCAGTAATACAATGAAATCAGCACGACCTGTAAAAGAGCATGCAACACAACTATATAATGGCTGATCATATACCATTGGAAATGTACCGCTAGCAGGGTCAAACATCATTCTCCGCTAGTGACGAACAGCTCATAATTAAGCCTAATTTAGGGCGATATTCCCTCCTGTACACCCTGCAATCGTGCAATACCGAAACGGCTTACCGCCGGGCAAGACTACTGCAACACATCATTAACCCTCGCCCGCACATGCCATTTTCCCATCCTAGAACGCACATGGGGGGGGGGGTGTGGTTGCCACCCCCCCGCGCCATTTCGTTCCTGTTGGAGATAGAGCTTAGCAGTAAAGACCAAAAAGATTCTTTGGGAAGAGACGAATCCAATGATACCCAGTTTTACCTTCTCAGATCAGTCATTGACCTTCCAGGTCAGGTCAAACTAAAAAATGTTGCTGTTTTGGGTCACCGTTGGATATCAAGTGTGCTGCTTATCAAATACCGATGACGATGCTGTTTTCTGGTGCCAAGCCAGCTAGAACCTCTTTGTCACACTACCCGACCAGAATTTTGCTGCTGAGGTCATTTCAGGTCAAGTTAGGTCAAGGTCAATTATATGTGTTTGTATGTCTGTGTGTGTCTGTGTGTATACTGATGTGTGCACCGATTGTTTTTGGGTCCATATTACATGAAATCATGATCTGAGAAGCTTTTACCAAAAATGCAGTCAAAAAACTTCAAAAAAAGTAAATTCAGCTTGCCTAAAACGCAATTATCTTAGGTGACCTAGGTTGACCTTGACCCTGACCTTGACCCCTGTACATCGTCGAACAACATGTTCCATGATAGGTAGGAGCTAAGACTGGCAAAAAAGGCCGAAATCAGGGTGTCAAAAGCTCATAAGGCTCATGGCAAACGCAAGATGTTGAGAATTAGCCATTTGGGTCATGACATGACCTGAAAAACAAGGTCATATCTCCGAAACCAAAAATCACAGAAACTTGAAATTTTCAGTGGACATCAAGAAAGGATAGAGGAGCAGCTATACGAAAAATCAGCCTTCTAGCTCTAAAAATGTTGAGTGCAGAGCAGAAAGACTACCTGGGGGGGGGGGGGTGGCAACCACCCCCCCCCCATGTGCGGGCGAGGGTTAATAGTTTTTGCACTGATTAATAAGACTCTCTCTCTCTCTCTTGCAGGCTAGTTTTGGGCGCGTCAACGAAACAGTCTTTGACGTCAGCACCCCCAAACCAGAACGACGTAGTACCCTAGCTCAGGCACCTTGAGCCCGAGCCCGATGGCAGTGTATGGGACTCCCGTGTCTCTATTGAACGCTGTTCGTATTTCCCATCATGTCCGCTTGATTGTGCACTCTTATGCCCTTCACTGAGTCACCACCTCTCATAAGACCGCACGGAGTTGCCAGTTCTCATATTTTAACCTATTCCACCATAATCTCATCATAGTTTACTCATGCATCCATACCCAGCAATCAGACCCCAGCGACCTTTGTGCTCCCCCCACCCTACCCTTCGATCACCTCCCCACCTTCGGTCATCCTCCCAGTTACATACCTTGTCCGAGGAGCCGGCGTCCAGCTTGTTGAGGCACTGGACGACGTGCGCCATGTCCAGGAACGGTCGGCCCTCCTCTGTCACGGCGTGGAACACGTAGTCGCGGAATAACTTCAGCATGTAGCGGTCGCCCGTTTCGGCCCAGGCGCCGTCCAGGTTCAGCCTGCGGGCGGCGTAAGAACACGATTAGACAGGGTGAGGGGTGCCGCGACAATGCAGAGGGGGAGATGTCATAAAAGAAAGAAAATCAGTAGCTCGTTTCATGAAAACAATTCACAATAAACGAGATACGTTTGCAAAAGCTAACGGCTAGGCACAGACTATATTAAGTGTCAAAATGTTTGATCGGAGACAAAGTCACGCACAATGACTGAGCTACGGTTGTCACCGACCAATGCAGTTGTATCCCCATCACATTCCCAACCCAGGCTCCGTTCCGTGCCACACTCCTCCCATACGACCCGCCCCTCCCACTCACTCGGGTCTCTCTGTGATGGCCGAGAGTTTGGCGAGCAGTCGGAACAGTCGGCCGTTCTGCACCTCCCGGCCCAGCTCGTCCTCGAGCCGGTCACAGAGCCGGTGAGACGCGTCCAGCTGCTGGTAGAACCGCGCGCCCACCATCGGCATCACGTCGTTGATACTCCGCTGGCGGCCGCCGTTCGGAACTAGAAGACTGATGGGGGGGGGGGGGGGAGAGGGAGACAGTCAGAGGGGGAGGGGGAGGCCAGACAGGTCACCAGGAGACTGCTGGGGGTCGGGGAGAGAGGGCGTAGTCAGAAAGAGAGGAGGGATGAAAGCTAAAAAAGGTACAGGCGGAGACTGACAGATCGGCAGGGGGTTCAGAGCAGTTAGAGGGCGGTAGCAGCAGTGAGCAAGGATAGCTGAGTGGTGAACTAAAGAAGGACGGATGCGTCAGACAGGAAACGAGTCACTGGAAGGGCGAAAATTGGTGGCAGCCATGGTTTGATAGCGGATAAAGAAAATAACAAAGGTAAAAAGTAAGCGTCTTCTCCAATCTCCATCATTGCGACCTAAGCTCGGCCAGCCAAAAAAAAAAAAAAAACATCTAGCTAAGCAGCCGCTCGGCTGAGAGGGTGCCGCTGTCGACTCACTTCATGATGACGGCCTTCAGGTCGGCCGAGTAGTGCCGCTCCACGATGCTGATGCTCGTGTTGAAGTTGTCCGGTTGCACGGCCAGCACCGAGTTACACGAGAGCGCCAGCAGCAGCTTGCCCAGGCCGACCAGGTCCTCCTGCTGCGGGTGGGAGGGGCGCAGTCAGCGGTGACGCTCCTAGGCAGGGGGATATTTTGTCAAATCTTGTTTGTTGTTGTTTGTTGGGGGGTTAGGGACGCGCCGCACATAGACTCCTGTGCGTCGTATGCGCAGAGATATACAAAGCCATATGGTCTAACAATGTATCGGGATTCGGGTATGTTATCACGTCATATAGTGTCACACTAACACACACAGAGACTTCATGGACACACCAGTCCATTCCAGTTCTCGTATACCACGCTCCACGCCTCTTCACAAACTCAGATCGGTCCAGATTCCCCATTCCCAAAGCCCCAATCAGCGTGGCACCACCGTCCGGTGTCGGATCGCCAGCGACCCGCGCAGACACACCCACCTGATAGTGCTGCACCATCATCATCGAGTTGGTGTTGCCGCTGTCGGCAAGCAGCACGTCCAGCACGCCGCACGCGTTCACGTGAAGACGGTCCTGACCTGTGGGACGCGCGGGAGAACGGGGAGCGGTCAGGACAGGCAGTGGTGGCGATCCCAACTAGTTCGCGGGCTGGCTAGAACGCTCACGTTGGACAGCCCTCAACAACGGAGAGCCCACCCGCGCCGGCTACGGGACCGGGCCGCTGACTGCCCCAGACGTTGCGCTCTGCCACCAGAATCTGGCGCTGCGGAGCTCCTGGTCCATCGGCTCAGATCTCGGCAGTGATCACCTCCCCCACCTGTGGTCCAGACCACGACGAGCGGCGCCCGCCCACGCCGCATCAAAAAGACCAGGTGGTCCTGGCAGAAGGCGGACTGGACACAGTTTACCAGCGGCTGCGAGGCGGCCTTCTCTGCCCTGCCTCCTGATCTACCGACAATCACCCTCGCCGAGAGAGTGGCAACCATCATCATGTCAGAGAGCACGCGGGCCATCCCCCGCGGCGCTCGCGCCGACCCGAAGCCCTGGGCCTGCGATCCTGAACTGATCGATGCGATCTCGGCAAGGCGAGCGGCACGGGCAGAGATGACTTCTAATCTCTGTCCTGCAACAAGAGAGAGGTGGAAAGCTGCGAAGAAGGCGGCCGCCGCAGCAGAGGAGTCGGCCGGAACCAGGACCTTCAGAGACTTTGTCTCCACGGAGCTGAACCGGCCCTCGAGCATCGGGCGCGTCTCCAAGATTCTCCGGAGGATGGAGGGCGCCGTACCCGAGTCCCGACCGGGACAGGCTATCAGCGGGGACTGTGGCAAACTTGCCATAGAGGACCGCGCGAAAGCCAACGCCTTCGTCAGGACCTATGCAGCGGTCAGCAAGCAGGTCCGCTGTCCGAAACGAGACCGGCCCGTGAAGAAGGAACTGGTATCCCTGAGGGACAACGGCTGCACATGCCTCGACACTAAGGAAGAGGCGTGCGCCCCCTTCAGCATGAAGGAGATGGAAGCCCAGATCCGGGTGCTGAAGTCCAGGAAAGCGCCCGGCCAGCACCTGCGGCATCTCGGCCCCACAGCCAAGTCCGTACTGCTGCGCCTGATAAACCAGACCTGGGCAGACGCCACCATACCAAGCGCGTGGCGGAGGGCCACCATCATCCCGATTCTGAAGACCGGCAAGAACCCACAGTCCGTGACGTCATACCGCCCGATAGCCCTCACCAGCCACGTGGCAAAACTGGCAGAACGGATGGTCGGCGCTCGACTCAGCCAGATCGCCGAAGCGAGGAACCTGATTCCTGCCGAACAGGTGGGCTACTGGCGCGGAAAATCGGTGGAGGAGAACCTCGGCCGCCTTGTGCAGACCGTACAGGACGGCTGGAACCGACCCCGCCCCGCCGGTCGCCCTACCGAGGGGAAGACGGCGGAGAAGTTCGCGCTGGTAGCGTATGACTTCAGTAGAGCCTATGACAAGATCGACCACCGCATGCTACAACTTAAACTGCTTCGTCTCCAGCTCCCACTATGCATGGTAAACTGGATCTTCCAGTTCCTCCGTGACCGACGCGCCAGGGTGGAAGTGAACGGCTGCCTCAGCGAGGAACGCCCCTTCAGAGCGGGCCTCCCTCAGGGTTCGGTCTTGGCACCGACCCTGTACACCCTGTGGTCGGCCGACCTGGTGAGCGACCTGAGGAGCGTCCCGGGTACCAGCGTATTCATGTACGCCGACGATACCGCCACACTGAGCGGTAGCTGCCGGATGGAGACGGCAAGAGAACGAGCCCAGATCGCAGCTGACACGATGGTCAGGTGGGCCAACAGGTGGAAGATGGTGATCGCCGGGGAGAAGACCCAGGCCCTGGTCCTCTCCCAGTGGTCCCATGACGCCAAGGACTTCCAGATCAAGGTGGCCGGAACATCGGTCAAAGGATCCCCGCACCTGAGACTCCTAGGAGTCACCTTCGACAGACTCCTCCACTTCGGGGAACACTGCAAGAACCTGCGCCGGAAAGTGAAGCCCAGGACGGCTCAGCTGAGGAAGCTGACCGGTCGCAGCTGGGGCCTCCAGGAGGCGCAACTACGGACCGTTGCCAACGGATACGTTCGGGGCGCCCTGGAGTACGCGGCAGCAGCGTGGCTCCCGGCGGCGTCTGAAGCTCACGTCGAGCTGATCGAGCGGGAGCTGCGAGCGGCGGCCCGTGCGGTCACTGGATGCACGGCCTCGACCCCGACCGCGCCGCTGATGGCCGAGGCCGGCATCCCGCCGGCGCGAGTACGATGCCCGGCGCTGGCCGCCCGCATGGTGGGCCTGGCCGCCTCGCTGCCCGGCGACGACCCGCTCCACGCCGTCGGCGAGATGCACGTCGCGCCCCGCCTGAGGACGACCACCGGATGGCGTGACGTCGGCCACCGCGCCCTGGCTTGGACAGGCGCGGCCGACGTCAAAGTGGAAGGACGCCCTACAAAGACTATCCCACCGTGGGACCACCATGGAGAAGCCGTGACGTTCTGCCTGGAAGTCGGCCCCGGCGGCCAGAGAGCGGCCCCTGCGCACATACGGAGGGGAGCGGCAGAGGCCACATTGGAACAACTGCCGCCCCGCGCCACCTGGATATGGTCGGACGGCTCGGCGGAGGGAGGCGTCTCCCAAGGCGGGGGCGGTGCCACCATCACCTTCCCGTCGGGAGAGACTCGGGAGGTCCGAGTCCCAGCGGGCCAGCTCTGCTCCAGTACGCGGGCAGAGCTGTGTGCCCTGAAGGCGGCCCTGAACGCCATCCGAGACGCCGACGCCGACATCGCAGACGACCCAATAGTCATCTGCACCGACTGCCAGGCCGCCCTGAGGATGCTGGAGAGCGGCGCCTCCTCCCAGACGACTCACCTAGGGATCTCCATCTGGGAGGACCTACTCGCTCTCTCCAGCCGAGGGTCACCGATCCGCCTCCAGTGGGTCCCGGCGCACTGCGGCCTGCGGGAAAATGAGAGGGCCGATGAGCTGGCCAAGGAAGCCTCCGGCCTACCTCAGGAGGCAGCAGCAACAGACGTGAGGACGCTAACGAAGGCCGTCGCACGCTGCGCCTCCCACCGCTGGCGGCAGGAATGGCCGTCCAGCTTCTTCAAGGACATCATGCGGGACCGTATGCCGGCTCCGCTCAAAAACCTCGACCGAGATGCCGCCGTCAACGTCCACCAGCTGCGGGCCGGGCACTGGGGTCGCTCGGAGCAGTATCTGCACCGTATCGGGCGGCGCCCCATCCCGACCTGCCAGCAGGGCAACCTCAAGGCGTGCCCCGCAGCCCGCTGCATCGTGTGCAGAGAGGGCGCCGACACCCCGGAGCATGTGTTGCTCAGGTGCCCGTGCCTGGCCGGCGCCCGCCTGCGACTGACGGGCAACATCCACATCCGACCAGAGCAGCTGAAGGACGGCGAGCTGGTGGCGGCCTTGGCCGCCGGCTACCTCCGCCACAAGGAGCCCCTCACGGGGTTACAGGCCGGCCCCAGCCGGCCCTGAGGGGAACACCAACAACAACAACAATCCCAACTAGTCATGGCATATACAACAGTCTTGAGTTCCCATTGTGGAAGAGCATAAGCGAGAAACTCCATTCTTCGGCTACGAGCCTGTCCACGGAAAGTGGCCCTGAAATTGATTTGTTACCCCAGTTGGCAATTATTATTGGTATCATCTACACGATTGTTTTCATTCCTCAGATGACATGAGCCAGTCCTTTAGTGATGCAGCCCTTCCCAGCCAGCCCTCGGCCTGCCTCCGAGCTAAGCCAGTATTCTCACTCCGCTCTGAACCCCGGACCCACCTGTCACCAGTATTTTGGTGGGATCCAGCACACGGCACGCCAGTCCGGCCGCGTGGATCTGACGCAGGACCCCCGATAGCTGGATGATGTACCCCCAGATCAGCGCCTCGGGCATCAGTGCTGTCAGAGATCACGGGGGCCGGGTTAAAGGGACCCTCCCACCTTCAAAAAAGTTAATGAATGGGCATGAAAGTGATGTCGCTCGGTTCAGAAAGAGCAAAAACGAATATCTACCAAATTTCATCGAAAAATATTCACCGGTTTTCAAGATATTAGACTTTTACTTTTGTTTACTTTTTGGGATCTCCGCTGTAATTCCTAGCGACTTTATTTGAAAGTGCGGCATTTGTTGCGCGCAAAGCAGCATATACCACCGCGTGCTACAAAACGTTTTAGTCAAACATTTAACGGACGTTCGAAAGCCTGATGACGTCATCAGATTCCCGTAATGGTTAAGAGATAGGGACCACGCTGGTCCCACCGTGCAAGTAAAGGGAAGAAATTTCTTGAACACCATAAAGCTGCGGGGGTTGCGAACAGGATAAATGGTGGTTTCTGAGCCTGGCCGCAAACTTGGCTATCTCAACTCAAAACTAATGTTAAGGTGGGAGGGTCCCTTTAACGGTACAGTGTTGGATGTGTTTGCAGGAACATATCAGCTAAAAAGATAAGCTACGAGTATGATGAGGTGACGACATTTAATTGTTAACACATCACAAAAGGCAAAGAGCAACATATTTCCAGCTGGATAAGAAGAAACAATAATTGCAAGGTGCCAGAAATTCCGAAACTCGAATAACCCAAAAGCCCCGAATCCCTTTCTTCGTATTACGTTCTAATTTGGAATCATCCCAGGAGCCCAAGTAAGCCGTAATCGCCACGCCATATGTGGAAGGCTTTTGGTGTCAATACATACATATACATACATACATACAAGGAAGGAATGCGACCTAACCGTTTTTCTGTCTGAGCACGGCGTTCTTCTGGGCGCTGTAGGGCCGCGGTATGCTCGGGTCCTGGAACGGGTCGGCGAACCCGTTCAGCTGCGGCGGCTGGCTAAAGTGGCGCGCCATCAGCGTCTCGGCGCCCGGGTAGTAGTCGTACACCATCACCACCGCTGCGGGGGAGACAAGGGGGGGGGGGTCACCAACGGCACCATCAGCGTCTCGGCGCCCGGGTAGTAGTCGTACACCATCACCACCGCTGCGGGAGACGGGGTATGTCACCATCCATTGTCACCACCGCTGGGGAGAGAGGAGTGACGGGGGAAGACAGGGGCAGAGGACGACATGTCATCCAAGAAACCGTGACTGCACGTCATGAACAAACGGCTGAAACGGAACGTTACCAACAACGTTGTCCGGATTCCACTTAACAGCACAAACTGCCTGCTCTGGCGCTCCCCGTACCTCACACATCACCGTCCCGCGACCGTTGCGCCCTCTCTCTTCCCAAATCAACTCTCCTCACACCAGCGACCCCACCGGCGGCACACACCAGTGACACGACCATCACCACTCGTCCGAGGCATCTCACTCACAGTTGTCACCGAACGCCTTGGTGGTGAAGAACTCCCTCAGCGCCACCAGACTGGTGTGGCTGAGTTTGCGCCACTGGGCCACCGTCTGGAGACTGTTGGTGTTGGCCAGCCGCATACCTGACAGAGAGGGGGGAGCGGGGAGAGTGGGGAGGTTATAGGGGATCGATGAATTACTGGGGAGGGGGTAGATTCGGACGATTGGCCCCGCCTTTTATCAGGGAAAAAGGTCACGTTAATGGCTATTCAATCAAAGCTCCCAAGTGTAAAGATTAGAATTTGAAGGAGAAAGATCTACTCAATATAGGGTAGGTTAAAGAGAGCCCTGATTTAGATACGAACTATTGTATAATGAAGCACCGATGCAAGGCCGCAGACCATGCATAAGTCATGAGAGGCTCACTCTAAGCTCTCAGTTCCGCGTACATGAACATTCAATATTCAATTTGAATATTTACACCACGAACGAACTACGAAAATACATTCGCCAACCTAGCAGCTGCAGCCAGCATTCACAACACAACAGTGTTATTCGCTCCCCACTAACTGAGAACTCCCTCCCTACTAACCGTGTGTCGACAGTCCACACCAAACAAGTATCCATTCACCACAATCCAAAAATCCAATTTGCACTAACCGTGTATCCGCCGGAGGCAGCAGCACTGTCCCGTCTTGACGTTGGTCGCCTTGTAGACAGAGGTGACGCAGTTGAAGAGGGCCGACTTTTGCAGCGGTCCGGGAGGCTCCAGAGGACACAGCTCGTGGTAGCTGTCCACCTCGGTCGGCAGCTCTGTGGGCAGAGGACACGGTGTTCGTAGAGGAAACACACACAGGTTATATGACTTTGTTACTTGACCTGCTGTAAAGTTAACAATCGAGACACAGATACGAGCCTGCAGCTGAGTCCATTACAGACCCCGATGAGCGTTCATAATTCAGATAATAGCCGCTGAGCTCGTTACAGGGCATACCATGTTCCACAATACACATGAGCATGCCCGCCTTAGATACCCAAGGAGAGTGTCGAGCGAGATGGAATAGACACAGCAGCTGACAAAATCTCACCCCTTCTCGGCCCGTTTCGGACCGATTACCGGTCACCACACTATCATCGATTGCACTCACCGGGGTAGGCCTGCGGGTTCGGGTGCACCAGCATCAGACTCTGCTGTTTCAGAATCTGCTCCCGCAGCTCGTCGCTGGCGAAGAAGCCGGCCGGCGCTCTGGCGGCGCCCAGCAGGCTGGCGGAGCCGGCGCCGCGGCCGGGCGCAACCTGAGGCGGCGGCGTCACATAGGCGGTGAACGGCGCCGGCACGGTCGGCGGCTCGGCAGATTTCTGCGCCGCCGCCTCCTCGGCAGTGAAGTAGTAGGTCGTGCCGCCCACGTGCTCCTGAGAGTAGCAGGGGTTAGGGAACATGGGGGTAAACACGGGGGAGGAATATCGAACACGGTCGTGAACGCGGAAGGTTATATAAGTGGCTCCTCATCAGATTACTCGTCAACACCTACGCAGTTATACCTACGCTTGCATCTCGACATTGAGACATTGAAACTAAGAACCTCCCAACCATGACACAAAAGCACAATAAGGATACCATTGTCACCAAATAGGCCAACTTGAGCAAGCGTTCATGGTTGGTTCGTAGTGGGGATCTAACTCCATCGGTTACCAGCCCTGGTGACTTCCTGCCAGATGTCCTTCATCCCCCTCACCTGGAAGAGTGAGCTCGCCTCCGCGCCGTCGTCGCCCGTCTTGACAGCGTCCGGTGGCGAACCGTTCAGCAGGTCGCGGCGGACGCCGAACGCGGCACGCGCCGGGTTGAACGAGGCAAACGACGGCGTGGAGGCGGAGTGCGGCAGGCTGGGCGCTGGGCCAGAGGCGCGCGACAGCGCCGGCTCCAGGTTCAGACTGGCCAGGTCGCCGCTCGGGTCGGCCGTCTCGGCGCCGCGCCGGTTCTGCGGGGACGCCCAGGGCAGGGAGAGGGTTACCAGACAGCAGTGCCCAGAAGGCATAAACACATGAAACATCATTTTATGAACACAGTCAATAATATGCATAGTACTGCTTCATCCCAGCCAGTAAAATAAATTGCTTATTTTGAAATGTCAGTATCTAGACTAGTGTGTTTTTGTGCTTCTACAAAGGTTGCTGATCTTTACCACCAAAGCTGGACACTGCAGAGTTTGACTGTTCTGTAATGTGTTATTATCTGCTACCTACCTAATGAATGCAAGTCATCCTGGCTAGGACCAATTAGCTCCCAATGAAAAGGATGGAGCTGGGCTGCTATATCTGGTCAGATCAGTTATCTAACGCATCACATTAAAATGGCATGCAAACAGTAAGAAGTCTAACAAAGTAAGTAAGCACAGTACACACTCACTGTAAGATAAGTAGACAGCCTGGAGCCAGCGGGAAGGCCCGAGCTTGACATTGGAACAAACACTGGATCCATGATCTGTCTGGAAAACTGAGGGTAAAAGAATAACAATGCATCTATCAGTCAATGAAAGTTTACATCAAAACAGAAATAAAGATGGAACTTTGAACTTTAAGTAACATGTGCAGGATTTTATATAGCACATAAGGCATGCCAGTTAGATCAAAATTTTGATCATAACATTTTCATGAGAGCCTATTTGAATTTCAATTTCAATTAAAGGTCAGCTACCTATGAGCTAACACTGAAAATCATCAATAGAGAGCATTAAGTTATTCTATTTCATAATGAGTATCAGTATTAACAAAGAAAAAGTACAAGCACACTAAAAATACTTAATGTATGACAAAAGGGAAAGCAATAAACGATCATGCCATTGTTGCGTATTAGTCATCAACTTTCAACCTACGATGATCACAGGATTTATAAGTAAAAATCACAGGGACCACTTCAACTTGTATTCCGGCAGCAATTATCTTAAAGTATTGTTAGTGACAAATTTCACTTATTTTAATTCAAAGCAAGCATTTTCATTTTGATTTCAGAACAAGAGCAGTGGGAGCAGTTTGAGTTGCATAAAATAACACTGAAATCTAATACAGTCAAGCTTCCGTTATAGCTATCAGCATAAGAATAGACAAATCAAAATATAAAAGGATCACCCACCAATATTATAACTATACCAAATAGTAATAGCGATTTTCACGCAATTTTTCTATGATCGTCACTCAACAACTTCAAATTGGCTTTTGTACACAACCGTTGCGCACTTCGACAATCAATCCAATGTAAATTAAAGGTGAGTAATTTCACGTATTGCTAATTATGACGTCATGAGACCGGCGAATCAGAGACAGTTCCTCAGTCCACCGAAAGCCGTATGCAAAGTAATTTGAGTGTCTATCTATACTTCTGTAGATTGTTGACAGAATAACCCAATAATAACCTATCCGTAAGAATCTTGCAATAACCTAGATGGCATTCTTCCAATAGGTTTAGCTTAACCCTCGCCCTGGCAGGGCATTTTTCATAACACGGCCTGGCAGGGGGGGGTCGATGCGACCCCCCCCCCTCGCGATTGGCTCCTATGGCACCTAGAAACACCAAATTTGGTAGGTAGGTGGGCCCCCCGGAGTTCTCGCCCCTGTGCAAATTTGGTTGCTCTAGGTCAATATTTAGGGGGGTTTTGGGGGGTATAAATGTAAAAATTTCGCTAAAAACAGGTCAAAAGTTTTTCGCTTATAACTTTTGATCTAAGTAAGATAGAGCAAAAAGAAAAGCACCAGTGAACTCAGCACGTCAAGGCGCGTCGAATGATATACTTTTTAGCTTGCTTAGGTGTACTTAAAGTTTTTCTTAAATTTTGAGTAAACTTAACTTAATAAATTAAGTTTAAGTTACCCAAATTGCATCATATCGCATATCATTTGATTCGGCTGATCACCAGGAACACAATGATACAATTTTTTAAGCTCTAGCATCATTATGTGCCAAGTTATTGGCAAAAACGTCATTTGACCTCAGTTGACCTCATTTGACCTGACCCATGGATAAGTACACCAAACAAAGAAGCACCAAGTGACCTGCTGTTAAGTACCGTGGTTTCAAAGCACAAAAAAAGATCAAACGAAGCGGATATCTCCAGTATTTTCCGAATTTAGTATTTTCCCATAGGCTTAACATTACGACGTAATGACCTCTAACTGACCTCAGGTCAGTGACCTCAAAAAAACCGGACTATATGTTATACAACTCGGTGAACTTAGCACTTCCTGAAAGTTTGAAGGAAATCAGTCGAAAACTGTGAGTTGGACAGGTGCAAAAAGAAAATTGAAATTTGACCATGACCTTGTACCGGTTTTTCTGACCTGGTGACCTGACCCAAGGTCACCCTGACCTGAAATTTTCAGGTCATATGTAAAAAGGTTGCCCCATAGGCTGTGCCAAATTTGGCGGCGCTGCGCGCCGCCGTTTTTACGTTATCTTCGAAAAACCTTAGGGGGGGGGGGGTCGCATCGACCCCCCCCCCCTGCCAGGGCGAGGGTTAACCCGCGCGGGGCTGGGGTCTCCAGCCGAACGCGCGGGGCTGAAGGGGGGGGGGGTAAATTTTACTCCCCCTGTTATCTCCCGAACTAATGGTCCGATTTGGAAAAATCAAATGCCAATCGAAAGATCTCATCACGAACAACTAAAAACGTGTACTTAATTTAAAGTTTGAGGTCAAGGTCAAGGTCAGGTCAAGGGTACAAACTGCAAGTTTCTACAGTATCGGCCTTGCACTGTAGTTGCCGAAGAATGGAGTCATCGACTGAGACTGATTGCCCAAAACGTGTTCTTAGGCTAGCAAAACAATATTCGTTGCATACAATATCATTCAGAGGTCAAGGTCAAGGTCAGGTCAGGTCAGGTCAGGTCACCAAAAAACAAAATATAGACAAGGGCATGTGCGACACATGTTTTATGGGTCATTTTACTCATAGAATTCAATAGGCACACTCAATAAGTGATATAGACCACCTCTGGATGAATTTCAGGTCGAGGTCAGGTCAAGGTCAGGTCAAGTGAGGTCAAATTTTGAAGTTGGTTGTTAAGGCCTAAAAAGGTGTCTATCTGATGCAGTTTTTCACGGCGAATCGAATGGTGCTATTTTTGTTTCCGTACGAGGTCTAGAACTTCCAAAAAATTCATTTTTCAAAAATTTTGTCAAAAATTTTGGGCCAAAATCCAAAATTTTCAAAAACCGAGATAGCCATTTGATAGACAAAGTAGAATTACGTATCACCTTTTTTTGTTACGTCTTGATTCCTTTAAAAATGAAGATGTTAGCGGCGTTTGCAATTTTGCCGTTTTTGAGGCGAAAATGGGGCGAACATGACGTCACTAAAACGTCAATTTCTCAAAAAAATTTCTGACGGATTTCGCTCAAATTTTCAGGGAACGTGTCAAATTGATGTAAGAAAAGGTACTGAAAGTTTGGCGGCGCTGCGCGCCGCCGTTTTTGAGATATTGCAAAAATTCGCGAGGGGGGTAAAATTTACCCCCCAGCCCCGCGCGGGTTAGCCCGCGCCCCGCTGGGGTCTGCGTATAACACGCCCTACTGGGGGGGGGGGCTATTCATAGCCCCCCTCCTAACTCCGAAACTACTGGGCCGATCGTCAAAATTCAAACGGCGTCTGATAGCCCCGGAAAAACTGTCGAGCGAAACCTAATTTCATTGACCTCGAGGTCACCGATGACGTCACAGGTCAGGTCAAAGTAAAAATTATTAGCATTTTGGCTTGTTCACGTTTTGGGCTCTGGCCGCCGTCTTACAAGTCAGATCAGGCTCATTTTTGGATCACACACTCGGGAACAGATGCTCTGGTTACCCTGAGGGTACCAAACTTGTACTTTGATTTTCAGGTCAAGGTCAGGTCATCACAGGTCACGAAAATATTATATCATGCGTCGGTCACGTGACACATGTTTTATGGTCCATTTAGGTCAGAGATTTCGAATTTGATGTCGTCTGTGTCATTCGAGGTCATTTTGAGTCGAATTTTTCTTAGGTCAGGTCACTTTCAGGTCAAAAAAGGTCAAATTTTGAAGTTAAAATTTTTCAACAAAAAAGGTGTCTATTAGATGCAGTTTGAGCTCAGGAACACGATGGTGCTATTTATGTTGGCGTACGATGTCAAATACGTGCTGAAAAATTGATTTGAAAAATTAATAATTATGAATTTTTTGCAATAATGCGTAAAACTTAGCTATCTTTGCAGATATTTAGCTAAAACTTGCTAGAGTTAGTCATAATAATGCGTTCTATCACATATATTCCGGTTTTTCGAAAAGTTAAAAACTTTTTGAAAAAAATGTAAAAATATAAATTTTGGATATTATAATATATAATTTTCGAAATTTTCAAAATTTCGAAAATCCGAGATAGCAGTTTGATAGCGCAGTCTATTCTGAGTCATCTCATGCAAAGAAATTGGATCTAGCTTAAAAACTGAGCTCTTGGGAGCGATTGCCCTGGTTCAATGTTTTGCGTCGAAATCGGCCGAATATGACGTCACTCTAACGTCATTTCCGGCCGACCTATAGTAGTTACGAAGTTCAAATTTTGACACAAGGTGTCAAATTGATGCAGCCTAAGGTACTGGAAGTGTGGCGTCGATACGTCAAGCGGTTTGGAAGTTATTGCAGAAAAACGGGAGGGGGGGGGCTATAAATAGCCCCCCCCCCCAGTGGGGCGCGGGTTAAATGTTTGAACGGACGAGTTTACGGAGCCGGAGTCCACCCGTGAGCACTCCTGTGGGGAAACCACAAATGGACGCAAACATGCCCGTTGCTCAAAGAAGACAATACAAATAAGAATGACTGATTCCGAAAAAAATGCTCACAATACATTGATCGTGCTTCAATTCAACAATATTTGCATAATGCATATCATTTTAACCCTCGCATGTGTGCGGCGTTTGCCAGCTTCTAATGTGTAGGGGGGGGGGGGTCGGTTGGACCCCCCCTTGCCGTTTGGCCCCTGATCGAGCTAGAGCTTCGCGGAAAAAACGAGCGTGTTGCCCGTGACGAGAGGAAGCCGATGATACCCAATTTTAAGGTCCTAGGTCATTGACCCAAAGTCGGGAAAATCGGGACCTGTTAGAAAGTCGTAAAGTGTGGCTGCTAAGGGGTTTTTCGGGGTGCTGATCACGAATATCGTGTTAGTTTTGATCACAGATGATGTCTTGAAGCATTTAGACCAGGTCGGGTCAGGTCAGGTCAGGTCAACCAGTAGGCGTCGTGACGGGTATTCGTAGTACGTGTCAACCGCCTCTGACAGCTTCGTAACATGTTACGAAGTCACCAAAACTACTTCGTAAATGTTCAAATGGTTGCTAAATTCGAATTCAGCTCCAAAAACTAGCCTAGAAACATGTAAAACTCGAAAAAGTGACCCGAGGTCACCCGAGGTCACCAAAGGTCAATGACCTGACCTGACCTTGAGGTGACCTTGACACACACGGGAGTAACATCAAATCACATGTTTGAACGTTTGAAACCACGAAAAGCTTGCAAACACGCGGCTAGTGCGAGCCGACATACGCGAAATCGCGATTCCGGCCAAACATGGTCTCGGAAAAGAGATCACAGGTCAAAGGTCATTTGGGTCAGGGTCATGAAATTTTCAGGGTAGGTGTAAAATTGATCAATGCGAGGGTACTGAAAGTTTCGTCGCGATCGGCCGCTTTTTACGCGAGTTATTCGCGAAAAACCATGGGGGGGGGGGGTCCATCCGACCCCCCCCTACACATGCGAGGGTTAATTTGTATGATATTCAGCCCAGGGTGTCGATACCTAGGGAGGTAGGTATATTTTTTACGAAGTTTCTTTCTATTAGGCATCCTAGGTACCTACCTACCTACCTACCTACATCGTTTCAGACGTTCATTGGCGGATCCAGGAAGGCAGCTTGAAAACTTTCCCTGACACGGGGGCTGGGGCATACTTTCCTACTCATAAAAAACTTTTATTTACAAACACTTTCAGATTCACTTCCTTTTAGACCGTATGCTAGGTATATGTCCGCCGTTCGCCTCAAGATACCTTAAGAGGCATGCGTTTGTTGAGGCATGGGACCAACAAAAGTTTACCCTGTGAGAAAGGATTTTTTTAAGGAGGGGAGACATACCTATATTTTACCGCGAGACTGCTACCTCATGGTAGGTAGATGGTTATCGCGGCCGCGGCGACGTGTCGCACATAATTGCATATCGCGCCGTCTGATTGGTGAACATAGGTACCTAAGTTAGGTACCTATGTTCACCAATCAGACGGCGCGATATGCATTATGTGCGACATATCGCCGCGGCCGCGATACCTACCTAACTTAGGTACCTAATACCTATGTTCACCAATCAGACGGCGCCATATGCATTATGTGCGACACATCGCCGCGGCCGCGATAACCATCTACCTACCATGAGGTAGCAGTCTCGCGGTGAAATATATGTCTCCCCTCCTGAAAAAAATCCCTTCTCACAGGGTGAACTTTTGTTGGTCCCATGCCTCAACAAACGCATGCCTCTTATTTTATCCGCACCTACGCCATCTGCGACGTGCAGTGAGCCGGTGGATCTGCAGCCGGAGATAGATGACGCCCTGAGATGGGCACTGCATTCATGGGCTTCAGCACAGACCTGCCAGATGGAGGAACTCACGGACACGGTGCTCTTAGTTAAGCCCGATGTCCGTCGTTTTCGACCGTTTGTTCTCGAAGCATGACTGTTTTGGTTGACGCTGAGGAGTGTGTTATTGCTTAAATATGGTAGTTTTGTAGTAGGTATTTGTAGTATTTGTAGTATTTTTAGTATTTGTATAGTAGTATTAGTAGTATTTGTAGTATTTTTGTGAGTTTCTTTTTTAAACGTAATTCTTTAAAGTTTAAGATCTGTCGTGTCTGCATCAATTCGATGATTTCGACCTGCGACCGTTGCTTAGAGTTTAGGAAAGATAATGCAACGACAGATAACGAATAATGAATAACGAAAAGTGCCTACACTGATTCACGTACAGTGTACAAGGCGAGTTATTTCCCTCGGGGGATGACCGCGAAATGACCGGGCAATCCACACCTTATAGGTATGTGTTCTGCACACCATAACTGCAGTTAAGTTCGGAACCAAATGTTGCAAAGACGGATTATCTGAGCGTCCTCCCTCCCCTTACCTTGTTCCCAAAGCATAAGCATGAGCTTATAAAATATATAGCTTCGTTCTAAACTATTTTCCATTTTTTCCTTATTCATCCTAATTTATTTCATTAAAGGTAGTGTGCCACCTTTGAAAGATTTCCCATTTTATTTTTCCTAGGATAAGAAGCTTCTGTTTTTACCTAATATCGCAAAAAAAAAAATCAAAAATGGGCCTGGAATAGTGCCTTTTTCGCCTAAAAGTTTATCGGTTTTTAGATATGTATTAACAGCTGTAGTGGGCTCACCTGCAAACAGGCGTCGGGCAACAATCGCGAATGCGGCGCACTTGTGACAATAAGCAAAGGTCATTATAGTGTTACGACCATACGACGTACGGGAATGAGTTATCAGCTGTCTAATCGTAGACAACACAATGTCGAGCCTTAAACTGTAAGCCCGTATTGGTACTGTTTCTTTTATTTGGCTGTCGAACATTATTTATGGTTTGAAATATGATTTTATGTAAGATAATTGATATGAAAAAGCCGTCTTATAAGTTATGACCCCATTTCACCACACGCAAGTGGCAGAAATGACAATGATCAGCTGACGCATTTTTATTGGCCGAAGTCAGAGCGCGCGGCCCGACGCACCACGCGTATTTGGAAATTCCGACCTCGACGAGCATCAGAAGCCACCTAACAGGCGTGTTCGAAACCGCAGGAGCTGATGATGAACGGGTTTATCGAAACTTGATTGGATGAGCATATCGGTAATAGCGATTTCAGTGTGTGCATTTATTGTTCATAGTGGTGTGAAATGTGGTTGGGGTACGACCGACAACCCGTCGGGGCGAATTTCGCACTGGGGTACTCAAAATTTGAAGAATTTAAGACGTTTCCATGAGTTTTGAAGGTATGGATAAGTTCTAAAAATCCGGTTCTCCTTATCTGGGCCATTAACTCCATACGGTCCAAGAAAGCTGGCACACTACCTTTAACCTTTTCATTTCTTTTTTAGCCCGCGCGCTCCGTTTTCTAGGTGTATATTTTATATTCCTTGCGACAATAGCCGTTTTCATGACGGGTTATCAGGGTTATCAGGCAAATACACCAATCTTGAGCAACTCTAGCCACGTGCGTCTTACAGCAAATATCTTCAAATTTTGAGTTTAAATCAATGTTTTCATCAAAATAAATAACTGGTGATTGGATTATTAACCCGCGCACCGACGGGGGGGGCGGATATCCGCCCCCCTGAGGTTTTTCGCGGATAGCGGGAAAACCGCGGCGCGTAGCGCCGCGAAATTTGGTATGACTATTCTCTCATCAATTTTACACATGGTGTGCAAGTTTGAACCTCCTAACTTTTAAGGTCAGGTCACCAGGTCACTTTGAATGACCCAACCTCAAGTCACTTTTTTGCAACTTTGTCACCATGCCAGAGCTACAGTAGATGTCGGAGGCCTTTGAAAGTCGCAGGATGTTATTAGGTCATTAGTAGCTACAATTTGTATATCTCGGAATTTTGATGTCGGTGACCTAAGGTCAGGTCAATTTCGCGACCTCCCCATTATAAGTCAATGGGGGAAAAATCAACTTCCTGTTTTTACCACTAAAACGGGTCGGAATGGCCCCATATACCATACATGACTTCACATACGATCAACCTTCACTACCTTGAGGTCTGTTTTGCTGTTGGGCAGCTGTAAGGTCATGTGACGTCATCAAAGGTCACCAAAGGTTTTTTGCCAATAACTCCTTACAGGAACAAGATACAGCCGCGCGGATGGTCTCATTGTGTTCAGCTCGTCAAGACGCATCGAATGATATACATGATGACCTCGAGGTCACGTGACCTGAGGTCAACCTTTGACCTTGACCTTTCGAGGTCAACATATATATCATTCGATGCGGATCGACGAGAGGATCACGATGATGCCCTTAGTTTGTTCCTATCTTGACTACTTCGAAAGTTATTCGAGAAAAACCCTCTCCATATCTAGCGCCGCCATTTTGACTTTTTCGACCCCTGTGACGTCATCTTTGACCTGACCTGAAAATGACCTTAGTAAAAATTGTAGACCTTGTCCGTGCGTATCCGATGCCCTTTACCGCTTGTCGCTATCTTGCTTCGTTCTCGAGATCTCAGGGGGGGCGGTCATTCGCCCCCCCCCCCCGTCGGTACTAAGTTGGCGCAGACCCCCGTCGGTGCGCGGGTTAAGATATAGGTACCTACTTAGGCATAAGCAGCTTGTGCAACCCGACTTAAAAACTACTAAGAAGCAAATATGAACCGAATTTGACAAAATCGCACCAAATGTGACCAAGTGTGTGTCAGACAACCGTCTTGAAAAAGGCTGATAAAAGCATGACCCTGCACCCTAATTGTTCTTATTCCACACGAGTCCCTTTACATTGGTTTATAACGACAACGTTTTCAGTAAAAGGCGCGAGCCTGTGCTATGAAGGCGAATGACCGTTCATTTCGTTGCTTGCGATGATTCACGGACACTGGGTGCGTGTGGCTACGTTACTATATCTGCACACTGTACCTACTGATCTATAGACCTCTCTCCGACCATGGTCGTAGACCTCCCTCTCACCGTGGTCGATCTTAAAGATGCACATTGCACATATATGTCGGTGATCGGGGGCGCCAGTTCCGCGTCAGTCATGGGCCGGCGCGGCGGCCCGCCGAGCCCGTCTGACCTTGACCTCACTCCTGTCGGACGGGCCGGCGCTGCACCCATTCGGACCGCGAGTGTGCAGCGGCGCCGGCGCGCCATTTACTCATCGGCGCGAATTATGGCGGGAGTCGGCCGTCTGAGGGCAGCGCGCCGGCCGCAGGTCACGGTCGGGGTCAGGGTCGCCGCTCCTCTGCCCGCGCTGACCTGCCGCCTGCAATCGGGACCTGCAGAGCGGCACTGAGCTGGGACGCGCCGCAAAGAGGTCTCGCGTGCTCTCTGTCAACAAATGATAGCACGGGACTGAAACGGGCAAGTGGCAACCAACAAACCGCTTTACTTTGGGAGGAAATATCCTCGTATTGAATCTCTTCTTGGTGTCGATTCATCCTACTCCACTTGACGTGAAGTAGTTATTTTATCAGGCATGTCAGGAATCGGATCGTTTGAAGCCTCTCAACAACCCTCTTTCCGTCACTAGCCGGAAGAGAAAATGTTGACTTGAGATGAACAAATAAACTGGCTGAATTACTCATGGCGAGTCTACGAAATACCAGCCGTTTTCACGACGGCCATCTGTTACACCTTTGGTACACATTTGGTCAGACTTAGTGCAGATTTGGTCATATTAGCCGTTTTCATGACGGCCATCTGGTACACATTTGGTAAACATTTGGTCAGATTTGGTGCAGATTTTGTCAAATTAGGTTCAGTGTTTTTTTGTAGCTATTAGCCAGGGTTGCGCTAATTGCTTATATACCTTCTTTGTCACACTAATAAACATTATCATCGACTAAAACACTGAAATGAATTCATAATTTAAAGATATTTGCTGTACAGGAGATTTGGTACAGATTTGGCCAAATTAGGTGCATTCACCAGATAGCCCGTCGTAAAACCGGGTACTATTTTAAGAAAAGATGCAACAACATGAACTTTATGTTTGTGTTCGTAAAGTGGAGTTCTGTTCCAAATTCACCATGCTTTGTGTGTGTGTGTGGGGGGGGGGGGGGGATAAAACAACTTCGCGCACCGAATGAGAAGAATTAAAGATAATAGCCGTTTTCACGACGGTCTATCCGGCGAGTGCACCTAATTTGACCAAATCTGCACCTAATCTCTTTTACAGCAAATATCTTTATTTTATAAATTTATTTCAGTGTTTTAATCGATGATTCTCTCTGATAATACGACAAAGCAGGCATATAAGCAATAAGTGTAACCCTAGCTGATAGCTACTAAGAGACACACTGAACCTGATTTGACCAAATCTGCACCTGATCTGCACCAGATGTGCACCAAATGTGTACCAGATGGCCGTCGTGAAAACGGCTAATGAGAGCTGAACGTTTGTGTTTATAATTTGCTTATGTATCGGAAAACAACGACAGACTAAGGCCCAGTTACGGCTGTATACTTAATTAAGAGGTAGCGAAAGCGATAGAAAGCACAACCTGGTCATTCATTAACCCGCGCCCTGCTGGGGGGGGGGGTGTTTGAACACCCCCCCTTGTGGTTTTTCGCGAATATCTAAAAAAAACGGCGGCGCTCTTTTGGTACACCTTATCATACATCAATTCTACACATGTTGTGAAAATTTCAGACCAAGGTCATTCAAGGTCAGGTCACCAGGTCACTTGAAGTGACCTCACCTCATAAAAAGTTTTAATGTCTGTCATAGCTACACCGAGTGACCGATCGCTTTTAACTTTCAGCGATTGCTAGAAGCAATAGCATGTACAAAATGTATATCTCAGAATTTTGATATCGATGACCTAAGGTCAGGTCAATTTTGCGACCTCCCCATTATAAGTCAATGGGAGAAAATTGAAATGCGCCTCTTTTGGACGAAAGACATTATAAACACTCCCAAACACCGAATTACAAGTGGTTTAGACACACTGAACATGAAAATGGTGTCTGTGACCCTTGTTTATGCCCTGAGGTCATCTTAGGTCACGAATGGTATCTAACAGTTTTTCGCAGATAACTTTTGATAGACGCATGCTAGAGCGATGAAAACGCCTTATCTGTGTTCAGCTCGACGATACGGATCGGCTGATATGCAACATGACCCTTTCCGGTCAGGTCATGACCTTGACCTGAGGTCAAATTTTCAAGTTGACCTTTCAAGGTCAAGTTGTAGTTCATTCGATGCGTCTTGACGAGAGGAACACGATGCCGGTGGATGTAAGCTCGTACAAGGCTTGGATCAAAAGTTATTGCAGAAAAACTGTTTCCGAAAAAATCGGCTATTTTTGCAGTTTTTGCCCCCTGCAGGCAAAACCGTTGACGTTAGGTCAAATCTGAGAGAATTACTCAGAAAGGGCGTTAATAGGGCTATCGAATGCGCTTTCCCGCGGCGCTGTAGCTCTATTTGTTCCCGAGTTATGCGTTGGCTTCTTGGAAATTTTCGACATTCGACCTGGAAATCGGCGAAATTTTGCCTTCAATGACCTCTGGTGACCTGACCTTTGACCTGACCAAAAAATTGACCGAAGTGATTTCGTCATTATTTTTTACGCTCTTTCGAACGCCGCCTTCCGCGTATCGCTACGTGGCCCAGGAGCCGAGTTACAAGGGGGGGGGGTGTTCAAACACCCCCCCCCCCCCCCAGCAGAGCGTGGAAATCCAGGACCCCCAGCCGGGCGCGGGTTAACTATTGTTTTGCGCTTTCCCAATGTCAAATATAAGGTCTCAAAACGTTCGCAAAGTCAATTCTAGGTATGTACTACCGCTAATACGTACCGCAAGATAGCATTATCATTTATCCGCGTCACGTATCTATATTCGATGTAACGTAAGAAGGCTTATCTTTATAGTATCTTATATCAATTATCTACGTATTTCTGTATAATATGTTAAACATTAAAAAGAAGAACTCTAAAATACGCCACAATTCTTTGGAGGATGATCAACACTGAAATTAAATCATTTTAGATTAACGTAGGGGAGAGTGGGGTAAGATGCCCAGGGTGGGAAAGACGCCCCACCCCCTCTAGCGGGAAAACAAATAATCGAACCTGGAAATGAATGTTCTTAGCGTAAAGCGGAAGCCTGCCTTGTTAACTGCACAAAAATTTGCGAAGCTCAGTTGGGCAGCGGCTGGCTGGTGATCGCATGTTTTTTATTTGCTGCTTTCAAAAAATATTTTGGCGTCAAAACATTGTAAATATCAAAGAAGGTAGATATTTTTTGCGTCCCTTGCTATAGTCGTGATACACAGTACATGCGTGTACTGTGTCCCAAACAGTTTGTTTCAGGGTGTAGTTTTATGGCCAACAAATTGTGCTGATTTAATGTTACTTCGGTACCTTGGGGTAAGATGCCCCCTGTCCTGATGGGGAAAGACGCCCCCCTAAATCCGTAGGCTGTCCTTCAAGCAGCCCGTCAAATCATTTATTACATACTTGTGATGAGAGACAAAAGCCGATCTGGGACTATTGAGAGTCCGGTACGGTCGGGTGCTCCCCATGCCGGTCTCTCGGCCCACACAGCGACTTTTTAGGCGGCATCTAACTCTGAGAGCCCTCACGACGGCCTCTGTGGGCCCCATTATTGGTTCCAGGGCCCCTCACGACATCCTTTGAGGGCTCCCACGTTGGCTCCACGGGCCGTGCTGGCATCTGAGGTCCCCACGATGGGCTTGAGGGCCCTCAAGCATCATGAAGACCTATAAGGGCCCCACAGTGGTCTCCGAACGCCACCACGGAGGCTTGTTTGGCCACGCTGGACTATGATGACCCTAACGATGACCTCTGAAGCCCCTTACGACTACTTTTGAGGGCCCTTACGATGACGTTTGGTGTCTACTGCAGGCTCGAAGTGACTACTGATTCATTCAGGCGATTCACGTGCCTATTTTTGTCACTTATAGTGCAGGGGGCATCTTACCCAACGCCAGGGGGCGTCTTTTCCACCCTGTGGGGTAAGATGCCCCCCTTCACTTCTTCAGGGAAATGTTTAATAGCAAAAAAGTTATCATGTTTCAGGCACGAAAGTGTGATATTTTTGGAGAAAAATGATGTCGGCTTCCGTTGAAACTCCAAGTTTTGGCTTTCCGATCGTCATTTTCGAATAATATATGACATAGTCAAACCCTGGGCATCTTTCCCCACTCTCCCCTACTTAACGTAAATTTGCCTGTCTGTTAGTACAGCTTCCTAGATAACTATCGCTAAATGCCAATATTTGTAAACGTATTTCCTACAAAATTGATCGAGATCGATATTTAGAAGTCCCACTTACACATTGTATTGTATTGTATTGTATTGTATTGTATTGTATTGTATTGTATTGTATTGTATTGTATTGTATTGTATTGTATTGTATTGTATTGTATTGTATTGTATTGTATTGTATTGTATTGTAATGTATTGTATTGTATTGTATTGAATTGAATTGTATTGTATTGTATTGTATTGTATTACCGCCATGGACAATCCACGCATGGCGTGGCGATTGCGCCTGTTGGCTCTATCCTTGGGCTAACTTGGACAATCAATGCTTCGAGACCGATAGACACACGGTGCTATTTGCGTGCCTCCTTGGTACTTACCTACATATAAAAGCAATCGTGCTTTTGTTAACATTATTAACACATAACATTAACACGTTAGTTGGCTTAGTGGCTTTACTGGTGTAAGAGTCGCTGCGTAATTAGATCCTCTGCTTTCGCCGAATGGGCAGCACTCCGCACTCAGGCTGATCTATTCCAAAAACATCTGCGCAAGGAACGGACAATCTGGGGAAGCGAAAATGGGTCGTTCTGGCCTTTTTTAGCGCAGTGTCTACTGTCTAGCTTTGAGCGGAAAAGCGGCATTAGATCAGTCACGAATATTGTGTACAAAGAAGCTAGAAAAATATCATAGACTATTCATTTTCTAATCGATAGAATAAAATTTCATAAGGGGGGGGGGGGGGGGTTCGATACAACTGAGCAAAACATAAGGTCCGACGCGCTGGAAAAGGAGCAGAGTCGATAATCAGCACCAAACGTTGCGTAGTATCTACCAGTGAAGTGTATGTACGCTGGACATTGAACGGTAAACCAGATGTTAAATCACAATGTTGATTCGCATCGCGGTAGCACCGTGTGCGATACTCGTGAGTAACACAACTCATAATCTATTGGACCACTGTCTATTTCATTTGAGTCTGACACCATCTGTACCCGTCTGCTGGGAGCGGCCCATCTGCTTCCGCCTTTCAACTGCGCCCGATGTGTCAGAGGTCGCTGCGGCGGGGCCGGGACCTTGGTATCTCTCGCCACGATCAGCAAGGATGTGGGAATCGGACGACCTGTGCAGTGTCGACGCTGCACTGCCCCACGGGCAGAGAGCGTATGGGGTAGGCGCTGCAACGCCGCGTTGAAGCTCAGCGATTGGGCGCGGCGAGCGGCAGATATGGGGTATGGCGAGGGGTGGGGTTAGTTAATCACAAGCATCGAGCATTTCATCGCATGCCGAAGACTTTGAGCGGACAAATAACACAACAATGCAACAAAGTAATTTCTGTCAAGTGGTCAGTGGAGATTGGGAAATGGGAACGCCGTAGCCAACCATTCAGTCGTTTGGATTGAATCTGCAAGAATGATCAATTTACTCTTACTTTTCAGCCTATATTAGACATTGGTCGAGATAAAACCAAACCAACACACACCTATCACTTGCCTCAATCTCTGCAATTAGCAGATGTGGCCCTCGGCCTCACATCGTTAGCTTTGTTCTGTGATAACACATGCTAACTACTGATCACATCAATGGTAACGTGAGTGTATTGCACAGTTGAAGACCAATGCAATGCTCCGTGTTTCCAAATTCAATGCATTATGATGTTAATTCTGATTCAACGGAAGCTAAGCTGACTTACCAAATTCATTGCCATGAATGCAAGCGATGAATGTGTGAATACCTTTGGCAATCAACAATTTCCTCTATGAGGCCATGCGATGCCCTGACTGATATGAAAATCAAGAAAAACATCACAAAACGACCTTGAGCGACTGATTTTTGCACGACAGGCGGACTAATCCGTATGGACCAACAAGTGAGGTAAAATCCTCCCTCTCCGTCGCTCTCCCACGTTGTCGTCGTTACGACGTCCACATCTACTCTACTCAGGGTGGACTTGCCCCTTGCCTCGGGCAGTGTCTGGGCTGACCCGACCTCGGATGAGCGGCCGATATCAAATGCAGTCTGGAACCGGACGCCGTGCTGTGTGTTTCAGTTTGCATCATCGCCGACTCGCCGTCACCCATTTATGACCGTATCATGAATGGCTGGATTGTTATGGGCATGATGTGTCTTGTACTGTCCTTACCCAGAGGTCATCCATATGTCTTTAAAGGGACCCTCCCACCTTCAAAAAAGTTTATGAATTGGCATGAAAGTGATGTCGCTTGGTTCAGAAAGAGCGAAAACGAATATCTACCAAATTTCACCGAAAAATATTCACCGGTTTTCAAGATATTAGACTTTTACTTTTGTTTACTTTTTTGGGATCTCCGCTGTTTCTAGCGACTTTATTTTAGAAGTGCGGCGTTTGCGGCAGATGTTGCGCGCAAATAGCATATACCACCGCGTGCTACAAAACGTTTTAGTCAAACATTTAAAAATCGTTAGATATTTGCGCTGACGTCACACATTCAGAGGGGTATTCCTAAGCATTAGCCCCTCTGAATCAAAATGCTGCAATTTTGAAATTCAATATCTCCGATTTAAGGCATTTCTCGATGTTGTGAGTGCCGAAACCGGTAATTGTGAGCCAGGGACCCCATTTTGGCTATCTCAACTCAAATCTAATGTTAAGGTGGGAGGGTCCCTTTAACGTAGGTAGGTATGTGTATTCTTTTCGATATGAGCATATCAGGCGTGCGCATGTGCCCTCTCTTTTGCCTTGCGCTACATACATTGTTACGCGTGTTACTGACTGACCTGACCCGACCAGGGCTGTGACAAGCGAGGAGTCTCGGGTATATACAATATACATACCTATCGCCACTGCACCGCTGCGTCGGCCGCGCCATGACCTTGAGCCTCTGTGTCCGCCCCCCCCCCCCTCCTTCCGCGCGGACGACGCCGGCGGCCGGGCTCCTATCACCTCTGCAAATAGGTCAGCCAGCCGCCCGCGGCCCGCCGCCGACTCTGCCGTGGCGAGAGACACCGAGCTGGGTGCTGTCGACGTCGACATCAAATCATAGAGCCATGAAAGGTGAACGATTGTATGGATGTGTGTATTATGTGTCTTTGGATATACCCAGGCTCTTACACTCCGGCGTCAATCACCATCAAAGTTTGCTGAAATATGAAGCGTGCAGCTCTTTGTCACAAGATAATACATATCACAACACTGCAGGTGAGTGTGGTGATTCCAAGCATGGATAAGCTGCAGACGCGGCTAAATGTGATGGAAGTAGCCGGTAGGCATCTCCATGGATTTGAGACCGTGACGCCTAACTGATGCAGCTAACGTTTTGGGAGGTTACAGAAAGACATGTGCATTGTGCATGGATTCAAGTGATGAATCTATGGACTTAGTAGATCTTGAAGTAAACTGCAAGTTAGGATCTATATATGATCCCACCGGGTCCCGCATTAAAAATATATCCTGGATGTATGATCTTATAGGATTCGACGATAAAACAGGAACATAGATCTATGACCCGAGAGGACCCCACCATGCATAGCATTTGAAACTATGTTTCCAAGGGTTTCTACGTCAATAAGTGCCACAAAACTGGGAATTGTGACGTGCTATCACATAAAATTACTAAGCCAGAACTTCTGTGAGTTTTAACCCGCGCCCTGCTGGGGGGGGTGTTTGAACACCCCCCCTTGTGGTTTTTCGCGAATATCTCAAAAACGGCGGCGCGGAGCGCCGCCGTTTTTGGTACACCTTATCATACATCAATTCTACACATGTTGCGAAAATTTCAGACCAAGGTCATTCAAGGTCAGGTCACCAGGTCACTCGAAGTGACCTCACCTCATAAAAAGTTTCAATGTCTGTCATAGCTACACCGAGTGACCGATCGCTTTGAAACTTTCAGCGATTGCTAAGAGCAATAGCATGTACAAAATGTAGGTATATCTCAGAATTTTGATATCGATGACCTAAGGTCAGGTCAATTTTGCGACCTCCCCATTATAAGTCAATGGGAGAAAATTGAAATGCGCCTCTTTTGGACGAAAGACATCATAAACACTCCCAAACATTGAATTACAAGTGGTTTAGACACACTGAACATGAAACTGGTGTATGTGACCCCTGTTTATGCCCTGAGGTCATCTTAGGTCACGAATGGTATCTAACAGTTTTTTGCAAATAACTTTTGATAGAGGCATGCTAGAGCGATGAAAACGCCTTAGATGTGTTCAGCTCGACGATACGGATCGACTGATATGCAACATGACCCTTTCCGGTCAGGTCATGACCTTGACCTGAGGTCAAATTTTCAAGTTGACCTTTCAAGGTCAAGTTATAGTTCATTCGATGCGTCTTGACGAGAGGAACACGATGCCGGTAAAAGTAAGCTCGTACAATGCTTGGGTCAAAAGTTATTGCAGAAAAACTTTCCGAAAAAATCGGCTATTTTTGCAGTTTTTGCCCCCTGCAGGCAAAACCGTTGACGTTAGGTCAAATCTGAGAAAATTACTCAGAAAGGGCGTTAATAGGGCTATCGAATGCGCTTTTCCGCGGCGCTGTAGCTCTATTGGTTCCCGAGTTATGCGTTGGCTTCTTGGAAATTTTCGACATTCGACCTGGAAATCGGCGAAATTTTGCCTTCAATGACCTCTGGTGACCTGACCTTTGACCTGACCAAAAAATTGACCGAAGTGATTTCCTCATTATTTTTGACGCTCTTTCGAACGCCGCCTTCTGCATATCGCTACGTGGCCCAGGAGCCGAGTTAGAAGGGGGGGTGTTCAAACACCCCCCCCAGCAGGGCGTGGAAATCCAGGACCCCCAGCCGGGCGCGGGTTAACAAGTGAATCTTTGGGTTTTCTGTGTTGATAAAAATGATAATAAGTGAGGATCTATGATCTCAATGAATCTCAAGTACAAAATTAGGCTCGGAGCTGTACATATATGTTCCCAGTGGATCTCTTGATAAATTAAAAAGTTTGATCTATGATGCCATGGGATCCGAGATAAGGATCCATGGAATTAGATCCCAGATCCATTTCTCCGGATACATGCACCTGTCTGGTTCCAGTTGTATGTAGAATCTATCAGTGCACAAAATATTTGTGTGCACAACACATTGATTTTCATATCAGGTCACACACAACCGTCTTCGAGTGGAATATGCACGCTGGCAGCCCATGCTACGAAGTTGTCGTATCCTAGTGCGCCCATATCTGACAGAGGAATTTCAGCTCGTGGGAGCAGTCGCGGTCGTTCCAGCCCTGGCTGCCAGAGGCCGTGATCCACTCGTGCACGCAGTGTTCCTGGCCGCCGGAGTTGTTGGGCTCATCTGCCAGCCAGTTAGTGTGGTCCAGCGGAGAGCCGTCGGACCACTCCCAGCCCGGATCCCCGGAGCTCCGCGTCAGACCGATCCAGAAGGTGGATCCCTCGGTCTCGCTGAAGAGCCGACGGACGTGCTCGGCGTTTCCTGCGTGCACAGAGACCAGTCCGGCCCGCCAGTGCTTCTGGGTGCATATGCGGTTGGCCTCGTCCCAGGCAGCCTTCTGTTCGGGGATGAAGTAACAGGAGGACTCGTGGCGGCTCCAGCCGTCCGGGCAGGATGACAGGACCTGAAACTGGTGGACGGAGGTCAGCAGGGCCCCAGCCGCGCTTGCTCCGTGCTCAGCTGATTTACCGTGTCCTGGATCTGAGCGACGTCGATCCGCATCTCGTCCAGATCACTTTGAGCTCTCCTCTGTCCGGTCTGGAGCTCCTGAACTTGCTGCTGAAGGCCCCCGAAGTCGACAAGAAGACGGTCAACGGTCTGTGAACTGTTGGCAGACAGCTCAGAATCCTGGTGGAGTCCGGTAGTCAGGTCATTGAGCTGCTTCTTCAGCTCTGCAAAGTGCTGACAAGACGCAGCGCTGCTGCTGTTCGTCACCAGATTGAGGAAAAGATCCAGCGCCATGTCCATTCTGATCTTTTCATCTTGGGAGTCGGGTGACATCTCCAGCCGATCTTGGACATTCTCAGAGGCAGATTGTAGTGTTTCGTGTTTGTGTTCTTGGTCGTTTTCGCCGGTCAAGGCGCCGATTACGGCAGACTGCAGCACCACCACGCACACAACGCACAGCAACACAGACACGAGCATAGCCATGTTGTCCACTAGCCAGGGTACAGAGCCAGCTCGGCGAGTGTAACCAGCCGGCACAAGAGTGTCCGGCAGACTGCAGTCGCGGTCCTATAGCTGCTGCCGAGTCCGGAGACTGGCGATAGCGCGGCGTCTCCGTACATACGGAGTCACAGGGGACTCCCAGATGACGAGCATAAAAAATGAATACGATTTAGATATCAAATATGAAATTTGTATGATCTGAAGTCTGAACTATTGGTTAAAGGGACTATCCCACCCTTAACATGGGGTTTGAGTTGAGATAGCCAAGTTTGCGGCGAGGTCCAGAAACCACTATCTATCTAGGTTGCAACCCCCGCCGCCTCTTGGTGTTGAAGAAATTCGTTCCCTTCATTTGAAAATGGGCCTTGTACAAGGCCCTATCTTCAACATGGAACGACCGCTAGTGTGACGTCACCTCGTTTAGTCATTCTGATTTAAATGGGGTTGTTCGTTGAAAAATCGCTTAAAACTTGGTCTGAACTTTGTTGTGGTGCCTACAGAGTAAAAAGATTCAGCTTTATGACAGTAATGTGGCCTGGGGAAGGAGGTAATTTTGGGCTGTGACGTCACATATTTGAAAGTTTGTGTTTGGAATATGGGAAGCCTAAGATGTTTAATGAAAAATAAATGCCAGAACCGTGTTCCTGGTCATCCAATCTATAAAGTCGGGCACAATTTAACTGGTTTTAACAACATTTTAGAAGGTGGGATAGTCCCTTTATTAAGCATTGATATGCCTATAATGGTGAAAAGGTATGCTGCTAACCCATTGGCAGCCAATTGTTACCAGTTCAGTTTGCATGCGCATTGCGCATGGCATCCGAATTTCATTTTTTTTCTTTTTAGCCCACCCCTCGAATCTCCAGCGTATTCGTTTCAACCTCTGTAGAGTTGATTGCCTCAGTCACCTCTGCCGATTCTACTAAGCCGCAGCTTCTTCTGTAGCCCATTCGATTTGATCTTCTGAAGCCGATCAAGACAAAGTTGAGCTGATCAATGATAATCTTGACTGCTTTGCCCTGGTTTACAGTGGGTTGCGGCAGGTTGCACTGAGACAGACTGGCGGGGTGAGAGCGAGTCTGTTTCCGCCCGTAACTCCGACACCACTGCATGTGCCGGTCACCTCGATACCGGCGAGCCCACCCGAATGGTGTGGAAAGTCCCGGTGTTGTGTCAGAGGACGGCATGACGTGGTTCGACTCCGCCGCTCCGGCTGCTGCGATATAACCCACTGCAATGGTTACAAAGTGCAGTTCGTCTATGTCATTGCCAAAGATGTCGATATTGTGAAGGATAATGAAGGAGATCGAGCAATCGATTGCGATTGCACCGACGCAGCCGTCTAAAACAGATTGCATACTGGCTTGAATATCTTATCTATGCCAGTTATCCGTGCATGAACGAATACTAGATGCGCTGTGAACCGTGAATGGGTGTGTGTACATAGGGTGTTTCTACATATGTGCGTGTGCAGCTTCTGATTTCTTTTCCTTGATGCCTGTCAATCATAATAGCCGTGTAGTCATGAAACGGGTGCACTATTTAAGCACATTGATTTTGAGGTTACCATGTCAAGCGTTGAGCACTGAAGAACTTCAAACATGACAACCACTTTATTCACGAATATCAGTGAAATTGGATCACCAATAAAATCCTGGAAAATATTTTACTGACACGTTCCCCGTGGGGGGGGGCCTGTGTCCGATTGGGTTTGACCAGTGCCGCTCATTATCCAAGGCTGTGGTTCCCGGAACGATTATCCCTCTGGGCGTATCCTTGTGAAGCGAAATGAGCCATAAAGCACGCCATGGCTTCGCCATCGGCCCGGTCCGTAATGACGCTAAATGACGCCCAGTGACACACATCGCAGAGCGCCGGACGCTCCGGTCGGGAGCAGCGTGACCACCTGGCCGATCGAGCTCGACACGCGCGCCGCCGGCGGGTTGTCACGGGCCTTCACCGGTTCCGCTGGCACGGAGCTCATGTGGGCGGAGACCGGTGGCTCTCTTAGTGCACTGGAACACCGCCGGCGGCCAGACCAGCTCGGTACCGGACGCCGCCCCCGATCCGGGCAAGGTCGCCGCCGGCTGGGTCAGCCTCGCTTTCACGATCAGCCAGTGCAGCCAGCCTTCGCCCAGACGTGAGAAAATATACTGCCAAGGCCGGCGTGCGCCGCAGCCGCCGCGGCTGAGCCTAGCTCTCAGATCAGCGCCGACGACTCGCCCGGACGAAAGCCTCCGCGAGTGCGTTCGGACACGCGCCTTGGCCGCTGCGAAAACAAATATTTGCGCGCAAATTTGGTTTCCGCCCGCTCGCTGGGCGCCACATCGCGAACGACTCGTGTGGGCGAAGGTGAAGTGAGATCGAGGCATGTCGACCAAAATGCGGAAGATCTCTCTGCAGGTGAACCGCACCGCCATGAACCTGCAGTCCCGCTCTCGCAAGCTGTCGCTGCAGGTGGCTGGCAAGCCGCCGGCGAACCGTGGCACCAAGCCCTTCCCCAAGTTCGGCACCGACTTCGTCATCCACGTCACCACCGGCGACCGGGACGGCGCCGGCACCGACTCCAACGTGTTCGTCCGCCTGTTCGACGGCAAGGGCAACCAGACGGAGGCCATCAAGCTGGATCGTCCGCTGCGCAACGACCTGGAGCGCGGCGCCACCGACTCGTTCCCGGCGCGTGGCGCCGACGGCTTCGGCAACATCGAGCGCATCGAGCTGTGGCGCGACAACTTCGGTGTCAGCCCCGACTGGTACCTGGAGCGGGTGGTGGTCGAGCACCGGTCGCGCACGCGCTACGTGTTTCCGCTGCTGCGCTGGGTGCAGGCGGGCCGCCACTACAACGTGTTCCAGTACGACTGCAGTCTGCCTCAGGATGACCGCTACCCGGAGGATCGCCGGCACGAGCTGCAGCAGCGCCGCCGACGGCTCAAAAAGGAGCAGCAGCTGATGGCCGAGGACAAACGGGAGGTGAGAGCGCTAACGACGTATATACGTCAGCAACCGTTAGGCGTGCATGCATAACCCGCGCCCCACTGGGGGGGGGGGGCTATTCATAGCCCCCACCGTTTTTCTGCAATAACTTCCAAACCGCTTGACGTATCGACGCCAAACTTTTAGTACCTTCGGCCGCATCAATTTGACACCATGTGTCAAAATATGAACTTCGTAGCTACGATAGGTCGGCCGGAAATGACGTCAGAGTGACGTCATGTTCGGCCGATTTCGACGCAAAACATTGAACCACGGCAATCGCTCCCAAGAGCTCAGTTTTTACGCTAGATCCCATTTCTTTGCATGAGAGGACTTCGAACAGACTGCTCTATCAAACTGGTGTCTCGAATTTCCGAAATTTGAATTTTTTGAAAATTGTATATGGGTTTTAAGATTCAAAATTTATATTTTTATCTTTTTTCAAAAAAGTTTTACACATTAAAATTTGACATTTTTTTTAACCTGAAAGTGGCCCGACCTAAGCTAAATACACCAGAGGCGGATCCAGCTCAGAGGTTTGGGGGGGGGGGGGCAAACCATAAAAATTTATCGATTCTTTCCATGCATCGTCCATAGGCGTAATGTTAAAATCATGCCGTTTGGGGGGGGGGGGCAAATGCCCATTTTGCCCCCCCCCCCTGGATCCGCCACTGAAATACACCTCAAAATGACCTCGAATGACATAAACGACATCGAATTCGAAATACATGGCCTAAATGGACCATAAAACATGCGTCGCGTGACCGATGCATGGTATAAGATTTCCGTGACCTGTGATGACCTGACCCTGACCTGAAAACCAAAGTACAGCTTTGGAAAGCATCTGTTCACGAGTGTGTAAACCAACAATGAGCCTGATCTGACTTGATGTCCACTGACCTCAGAAATGATCTGGTCGAAAAATGATCAAGTGTTTCTGAAAGATCTTATAGCGAGCTATATGTTGCTTTTTACTGCGTCTTTCTAGCTTGCTTACTTTCCGAGATAACGTGGTGTGGTCAATAAGCCCCTCCCTCCCCCCACCATGGTTAAGTTGGCTGAGAAGTGAGAAGCCCACCCGGGTGTGAGCTATAGAAGTTCTGTTGGAGCTCAAAGCACAATTTTGAAGAAAAAGTTTTATTTTAGTCCTATTTTAGTCCTATATCTAGTCCTAGGAAACCAATTATGCATGAAATCTAACTGAATTTCGACATTTGACCTACCTCGACATTCGACTAGCTAACTAGGTGTGTGCGTAGGTAATTTCCTAACCCGGCAGGCGGTGGGCCTACCAGCCACCTTCCGCGCGGTGGGGGGGGGGGCACTTTTTTGCCCCCCCCCGTATCTCCGAAACTACTGGACGGATCCGGAAAATTCAAACGGCGTTCGATAGCCCTGCCAAATTTGTCGAAGGAAACCAAATTTCATTGACCTCGGGGTCACCGATGACGTCACAGGTCAGGTCAAAGATAAAATGTTTCACCGTTCACGGGGCTTCTAGGGAAAGCGCTATAACACCGAGTAAAACGCATTTTGTCGAAAATCAGCGATAAGGCGTCAGTTGTCTAGTACCTATGTTGCTATTAGAGGTCACTGGTCATACCAGGTCAGGTCACACCAGGTCAGGTCACAGGTCAGGTCACCAAAGGTCACCAAGGGTCACCACATGAGCCCAACTTTACTAAGGTTATGCGATGCATGTTTTATGGCCAGTTTTTCATTTCCAACTCAATGGTGTTGGTTATAAGACCATCAGGTACGGTTTAGGTCACTTTCTGGTGGAGGTCAGGTCAAGGTCAGGTCAAAAAAGGTCAAATTTCAAAGTTGATATTTTTGCATAAAATGGGTATCGATTCGATGCAGCTCGTCATGGGGAGTCTAATGGTGGTCTTTGTTTTGCGCTACGAGGTCTAGAATTGCTAAAAATTGAGTTAGAAAATTTGACGTCATCAATTTTGAACAGTTTTTTCGCTATAACTTGGCCAAAAAAAGAGGTATCAATCTCAAATTTGGTATGTAGATAGGAGGCGGTAGGGGCTATCACATATATTCCGGTTTTTTTCGAAATTCAAAAAACTTTTTGGATTTTTTGGCTATTATATTCAAAAAATCTATTTTTTGATTTTTGGGGGTCAAAATCCAAAAAAATCGAAAAACCGAAATAACAGTTTTGTAGCCCTTTTTATTCCACACCTTTTATGTCTGAAACATTTTTCTGTATCTCTAAAGCTGTAGGCCTGACAGCTCTTCCCGCGAAATCTGTTTTTGGGTCGAAAATGGCAAAAATGACGTCACTCTGACGTCATTAGCGGCCAACCTATCATAGCCTTTGGAAAAATTTTTGGTCACCATGTGCGCTAGCTGCTCCCGGGAGGGTACTGAAAGTTTGGTGACGATCGGCGCAGCGGTTCTCGAGATATATAAAAAAACTAAAGGGGGGGCAAAAAATTGCCCCCCCACCGCCTGGAAGGCTAAGACTGCTTTATTCACAGACGTATTTTCAGTTTCGAATAAGCCTCTATCACCCCGCAATGCCCCTTGCTTGTGTTGCGGATTTACCACAACCTCTCGAGTGTTAACACCATTCGACTTATCATATAGGTATGCACATCGTACATTTACATTTGACCATCAGACAACTTAATTTTACATACATATGTATGTAATGTGTATTGTATATGCATATCATACATGTAATAGGAAAAGAGTTGTATGTAACTATTGTAACAGGTTAATCAATATAGCAGCCAGCAGGCATGAAGTATCTAAGAGCTGCCGTCAGAGAGCAAGTGGATAGCACTTTGGTATGAGACTTTAGTGCATAAAGTAAAACACTTCACTGTGTGTTTCAGTCGGCCACGGAAAAGCAGCGCAAGAAACTTCTATTGAAAGTGTCAACGATTGTTCCCAAATGGTCACAGAAACCCTGGCTGGCACTTTACGACATGAGAAAACTATTCAAGAATGGTCTGGATGAACCCATGGTCAGTATACCTACCTATTTACCATTTGTTTAATTGATACAAGTACATTGCATCGATATTTTAGCTTGCCTCGCATTTCGCTTGGGTTATTGCGACGTGCTCTGTTTTGTTCCTGTCACTTTTTTCTCATTTTCCCTACTTACGCTTACATACATCTTCTTACTGTAGGAGACAAGAGTAACCCATTCACTCAAGCTTTGCTTCAGCACGAACCAAAATCGTTAATTGTTTAATATTCAACTTCCACCTCAGCATCTAATCACCGTCGTCTCTAAAATGTCTCACTCGTTCACATGTTGGAAGTTTCCCCACGAGTGTCGGGTGCTTCCCCACGTGTGTCGGGTGTTTCCCAAGAGTGTCAGGTATTGTCTCACGTGTGTCGGCTAGGGTGTTCCCCTCGTATGTCGGGTGTTTCCCCACGTGTGTTGAGTCTTTCTCCACGAGTGTCGGGTGTTTCCCACGTGTGTCTGGTATTGTCTCACGTGTATCGGTGTTTCCTCACGTGTGTCGGTGTTTCCCCACGTGTGTCGCGTATTGTCTCACGTGTATTGGGAATTCCCCTTGTATGTCGGGTGCTTCCCCACGTGTATCGGTGTTTCCCCGCGTGTTTCGGTGTCCCCACGTGTGTCGGGCATTGTCTCACGTGTGTCGGGTATTGCCTCACGTGCGTCGGGTGTCTGTCCGGCCCGCAGTGCGCTGCCGTATGGAGGGACGACACTTGGTTCGGTCAGCAGCGTCTGGAGGGCGTCTGTCCACGGCTGATCCGGGCCTGCTCCAAACTGCCCGACAAGTAAGGTGTTCAAACGAGACTGTGGGGAGTTACCTAGTGACTCGGCCACCAATTCGTCGTTCATTAGCCCACTATTGACCGGTTTGACGGATTTTCGACATTTTTTTCCTCCTATTTTCGACAGTCCAACGGTCTACCTTGTGTAGGGTAGGGTGGGGTAATTTAAACGTATTTTTACGTCTTCTCTGTCGTACAAAGTCCAGCTCAACCTTGGATGAAGAAAAACTGTTTCAGTAGCGCAAATGCCACTTGCTTTCACCATGCAAGCCTCATTTTTGGACGAGCCGAGCATATCTTGAATAGCATAGCCTCACTTCTCCACCAAGTCACGGTGTGTTCGAATTGTTTCACCGTGGGGTAATTTGAACATACTGCCTTTACGTGCCATAAAAACGATAATCTCGCCAGCACCGATGTTGTTTGATCCAGAAACTAATAGCAGGACAATGCTTAACGTACAACCTTCATTTGAAAAATCAACACAACAACAAAAATAACAGTTGCAGAGTATCAATATCTGCACGCTGCACACCGGTTAGTTGGCTGAAGTCGCCTCTACATTCAATTATTATACATGTATATATTCAGTTATCATACATTGAATACACATACTGTATGTATTCAATTACCAGAACGTCTGTCATTTCCGCTCGATAAAACTCTCCCATCCTCGCTTTATGTTATAGTGGTGCCAATCGGAACCTGGACATTCGGATTTCCGATTTTGTCCAATGTCCAATTCGGAATTGGTTGGGCAAAGGTAGCAGACTTGAGACTTGACAACATTGGACGATGGTTTGCTAGTGACTACACTTCGGCATTTTATAAAGTAATCGTGCATAGCATCAAGGTACAATAGAATCCGCTTAACCTTCCAGGCGGTGAGGGGGGCATTTTTTGCCCCCCTTTTAGTTTTTTTTCGATATATCTCCAGGACCGCTGCGCCGATCGTCACCAAACTTTCAGTACCCTCTCGTGAATGGCTATTGCACATTGAAACCATTTTTTTCCAAAGGCCATGATAGGTTGGCCGCTAATGACGTCAGAGTGACGTCATTTCTGCCATTTTCAACCCAACAAAGGCTTCGCGGGAAGAGCTGTCAGGCCTACAGCTTTAGAGATACAGAAAAATGTTTCAACATAAAAAGTGTAGAATTGAAAGGGCTACAAAACTGCTATCTCGGATTTTTGAAATTTTTGGATTTTGACCCCCAAAAATCAAAAATAGATTTTTTTTTAATATAACAGCCGAATAATCCCGAAACGTTTTTTGAACTTCGAAAAAAAAAACGGAATATCTGTGATAGTCTCTACCGCCTTCTATCTACATACCAAATTTGAGATCGATACCTCTTTTTTTGGCCAAGTTATAGCGAAAAAACTGTTCAAAATTGATGACGTCAAGTTTTCAAACTGAATTTTCAGCAATTCTAGACCTAGTAGCGCAAAACAAAGACCACCATTAGACTCCCTGTGACGAACTGCATCGAATCAATACCCATTTTATGCAAAACTATCAACTTTGAAATTTGACCTTTTTTGACCTGACCTTGACCTGACCTCCACCAGGAAGTGACCTAAACCGTACCTAATGGTCTTATAACCAACACCATTGAGTTGGAAATGAAAAATGGCCATAAAACATGCATCGCACAACCTTAGTAAAGCTGGGTTCATGTGGTGACCCTTGGTGACCTGACCTGTGATCTGACCTGGTATGACCAGTGACCTCTAATAGCAACATATATACTAGACAGCTGACGCCCTATCGCTGCTTTTAGACAAAATGCGTTTTACTCGGTGTTATAGCGCTTTCCCTAGAAGCCCCGTGAACGGTGACACATTTTATCTTTGACCTGACCTGTGACGTCATCGGCGACCCCGAGGTCAATGAAATTTGGTTTGCTGCAACAAATTTGACAGGGCTATCGAACGCCGTTTGAATTTTTTTGATCCGTCAAGTAGTTTCGGAGATACGGGGGGGGGGGAAATGCTCCCCCCCCACCGCGCGGAAGGTGGCCGGGAGGCCCACCGCCTGCCGGGTTAACATCCTCGGATAATAAATCCAGCCGCTTTGTGGCCACTTGAGCTGTTCACGGATTTCTCTATTGAAGCATAACTGACTTCGGTTAATAAAACCACCGCCAAATAAATCCAAAACGCTGTGTCGCCAAGGTGAATTTATTAAGCGGATTCTACTGTATCTACTTTCAAACCTTGAATCACGGGTAATTTCAAATATGCTTGTTCTGATCGAATAACCTGTCGTCAACTACTCGTCTACAGCTGATGTACACGGAGGCACTGTTACTTTTTCCCGCCTAGAAAGTTTGGAAGATAGGAACGGAAGCCCGACTTCTGTGGGTCCCCGCCTTGTGTCAATCCATCATCGGGCTGGGCCGCATCGTCCATTCTGCATCCCCAGTCACTGCCACGATGCTGCCCCTGGCTGGTGCCATGAAAACCTTGCTGTCTACCTCCTCCGTAGGACTCCAGACTTCCGTCAGGATAGCCTCCCCTTTCTACAATTCTGTCCATAGGTGGTTGGGGGTAGGATCCCGCTGAATAAGCTCTGCTTCCCGCCCCAAAGCCTGCGTTCGCTGACATGTGAAGACCAGCTGTAGCTCCACCATCAGGCCACATAGTCCCATCCGGCCGCGTGTTATGTGCCTGGGAAAGTTCTTTCCTAATCCTGTCAGTAGCCGTCTCCAGGCGTTTGTGGGCTTCGGATCTTTGTTGTACTTCCAAGTCTTTGGTTTTCGAGTCAAATTTCAGTTTCGCGCATTCTTGGAGTCTACCGTGGACCGCTGATATCTCGCTTAGTTGAACCTTCTCCATGATAAAACGGTACAATCTCTCGGCGTCTTGCTCGGCGATCAACAAATGGGATCTGTTCGCCTTATCTTCCTCCTCTTTCAGCTGAGCCTCTTCTAGCTCAGCAGCAAACTGGCGAAACAGGCTCTCTAGCTTTTCTGACATTTCCATACAGCGCTGGCTCTCGGAATAGCGACCTGTTCTCATTTTTGAAACAACCTCACCTTTCAACGTTTCATGTGTTTTTATCAGGTCTGCAATGGTCATCTGTGGTGATTCATTCAACGCTTCTCTCATTCCCTTCTCGTACAGTTGCATGCTTTGATCGCTGGTTTTACAAGCTTCTTCATCCATTTTCTTGATGTTGTCCTGTATTTTCTCCCATTTGCCACAATATTGGCGGTCTAGCCACTTTTGCAAGCCTTGCTTCGCTTTTTCACTGTCCATTTTTTCGCTATCCATTTTCTGACACATGCTGAAAGCGATCAACGCTTCGTGCGCAGCCCTGTCATGTGCCCCCTGCACATCCTGCTCCGACACGGGCCCCGGCCCCCAGCTCTTCTCTAGCTCCTCCATTTTCTTCTTGTAGATCGGTTGGACAGATTGCGCTGTCAGCGTTTGGTTGGCATTAACTAAAGCACGAATGAGCGAGTGGGCATCGCACTGCGTAGCATTCAGTGCGCTGCCGAGACTTTCCAGATAGTCCGCCAGCTCTCCCGCCGTTATGTCCTTTTCTCCGAATCGTTTCACGGCCCTCACCTTGGCCAGCATTTTGACATGCTCTGGTGTGACGTCATCTCTAGGGGTGCGTCCCGCAGCCAAGAAGAGGGCGGCGTCGCCCATGTCATACAAGTCGGTGGTGTCCATCATCACGTGCAATGCTTGTTTGGCGTCTGAACTGCTCTCCGCCCACTGGTACAAAGGTTTGAAGTCATCCTGGAGACCGGGCGGCGCTTGACCCGGCCAGTCACGCAGCAGTAGCACCAGCTGCTGCAGCGGCATGCAGTGGCGCACCTCGTGCGCCGCTGCGGACAGCTTGCCGAGCAGCAGCAGGTCGTCCAGCGGCTGGACGGGGAATCCGGCGCTGGTGTGCACCACCAGCGATGAGCTGACCAGCGCGCTGAACAGCGTCACGGAGGTGCGCAGCTGAGCCGGGCAGTCGCGCACGAGCGGCCCCCAGGCGTCCAGCAGCAGCAGCGCGGCGCGTCCGCCCTCCGGCAGCTCGAACGGCAGCAGCTGCGACCAAGCGGCCACGCCGGCCGCGCCGACGCAGCCGTCTGCTGGTGCTGCGGCAGAGTGGGTCGCCGCTCCCGGCACCAAACCGTCCGAATCCTCCGTTTCCATGGGCAGCACCTCTGTAGCCTCAGCCGCCGATTTCGCCCGCTCTGTCTGCGTCGTCACTGGTCCCGGTCTTATTACTTGTTTCTCAGCTCCTCCAGCAATGGTCTGTTGCAAGTCCGACAGCAGCTTGCTCTTGTCATCGCTGCGCGAACCGAGGATAGTAAGAACGACTACGGGTACCTTCTCCGTGTTCTCCTCTCGTAACATTTCCAACAACCCGGGATCCAGGCTCATCGCCTGCCCGTCGGCTGTCGGTGTGAGCACCGGGACGAACTTCGGCATGCTGGTATGCGCCGAACTCGGCAGACCTTCGTAAGAAGCAGCGCCGCCTATTCTCGGAGGATCGGGTGGATCCATGGTTGACCAGCTGACCACCGCTGCTTCTGCGCGTCTCCCTCACTGCTCAGCTGAATCGCTATCACTCACTTCACCAGTGCCGCCACGTAAAGTCCACCGTGTTCGTCAGCGTCCACTGCCTTCTCTGGCGCGTCTGGCCGGCCCGGCCCGCAGTGCAGAACGGCAGACCGGTCTGCGGCGTCTGCGTCCGCCCGCCGCTGGTCGCTATCTGTGGCGCTTCAGCTCCGGCTGGCCGCCGGGCTGCAGATGTGACTCACGACGGCCCGATAGCCCGACCAACCGGCGCCTCTTCGCCCGAGTATGGGGAATCCCCTGGTGTCGCGGAGCCGGCTCCGCTCGGCGTCTGAGCAGGGTGGGCGCCGGGCGGGAGGTCCCGGCGGTAAACAGTGACGAAACCGTCAAACAACAGTGCGGGGGCCTAGCGGACTGTGGGGGCTTCTGAGTAGCGAACTGAGCACAGACCTGTACCGCAGAGTAGAGACAAACTTTCAGCCTTTGGTTTGTGAAATGCTTCTAGTACACTTGAATAATGACCTGACAACCACCCGTAAGATGACCATTGTTCTATGGACCAGGACACGTCAGTTTGATGACTCTTGATTACCTGTCACCTTACAAATTTACAACCTTTTTTGATGGCTTAAGAGCTTGCAGCTGAATTATTTTTGTTCTTTGACCTGTCATCCATCAGTTTAATGATCTTTGCTCTGTGCCCTGTCAGTTTGATGGTCTTTATTTTCTGACCCGCGACCCGTCAGTTTGATGACCTTTATTCTGTGACCTGCGACCCGTCAGGCTGGCGGTGACGGAGGCCATGCTGCTGCCCGCTCTGGAGGGATCCTCTCTGGCTGAATGTTTCTCCCAAGGCCGGGTGTTCACCGTTGATCTCGGACTGATGCACGGCCTCAAAGACGTCAACGGCCACGAGGTCAGTGAGCGCCACTGTGCGCCGACGTTCTCGATCCACTGTGCGCCGACGCTCGCGATTCACTGAGAGCAGAGACTCGCGAGTTTTCTTCAACATGTGTGCATGAGCAGAGCCACAGCTCAGCAATAGTCACACAACTGACGGAGAGCCATTGATGCTGGGTTTGCTGCGTCGACAGATGACCTGACCGGATCTGATCCGACTAAGACTCCGTTTTTGAGACGTGTCTTCGAGTTTGATTGATCTCTTCCTGCTGCATAGGTTAGAATAGTTGACCTGACCTGACCTGACCTCAGGCTCCCGTTTGCAGGTGGTGGCTCCGATCGGTCTGTTCCTGCTGAACAGGTCAGGAGAGCTGACACCTCTGGCCATCCAGCTGTTTCAAAGACCCGGACCCGACAACCCGGTAAGCCAGCTACGATAAGAAGTCGTGAAAGGTAGCATTTGAGGCCCATCAGACCTATAACAATTTTGTCGTGCAAGGGCAACCTAAAATATCACCTTATAAAAGATCACCATTGGTACGGATGGAAATGCAACAGGTGTGAATGAAAATTATTTCTTGATCATGCTATACATTACCTACTTTAAAAGAACTTATTTGAAACGCAACTGTGTCATTAAAATGAGCCTCTCAGACGTCTGAGTCCGCTATGTAGAGAAGTTAATGGAATTCTCAGGATTCTTTCAACGGAAACACGGTCACGGAAACAAGCTTATCTGCTTGGTGTGTCTTAAATTTTGACAAATGCGTAGGTATATACATCTCACATTGTCAGCCGTCAGCTAAAAGATCTGCACTCTTGTCCTTATGTTGTCCGACACGGAGACGAGCTAGGCCAATTCGCCACCACCGATTATAAATTGCTGTGTCTATCATAAGGTCCGCTGCGAAACTTAATATCATAATAGCCGATGACCGCTGAAGGGGATAGGTGTCGATCGACTGAGGACCCGCCGAATCGGCGCACCTCTGTGCACCGGGAAGGGGTCCGACGGCTGGGCCGTGCCGAGTCTGGCCGTAAAAGGACCGTCAGGGGAGGGGTGGGGGGGGGGGGGCGGTAGCAGCATCGAGGCCGACACTGACGCGGCAGCGGGCGTGTCGATGTAATTGGTCGCCGTCGGACGGAGCTCTCCGACGACAGATCGTCGGTCAAGGCGCGACCTCCGGGCGTCGTCGGTCCCGCTACAAGGTGCCGTCCGACGGTTACGTCGATGTCGGTGGTGACTAGTTAATCTCAGCACGCCCCCCACTATGGGGAGGGGCAGGCAGAGGGTAGGGAGGGGAGGAGCTGACTCATGGGGGGAGGGTAGATCGGGAGTAAAGGCTGACGTGCGGCGTGGCGTAAACGTCCGTTCCAACGGAGAGATGACGGACTCTGAATGCGGTGAGACCTATCTCGACTTGACGGTGCTAAGTGCCTAACCACGATGCGCTAAAACTTGATACTGAGGCACAAAAGCTTGATACTTGAAAAAGCCTTTATACTGCGTCACCGATGAAGAAGGAACGTGTATGTTTATGCATTCATATGTTTTCAGTCTGCATGGACTGTATACCGAGAATGCGCTCTGGAACTGCTCCCAGTGAACAGGGATTCCCCGTTAGTCAACCCTCGCTGGTTTAGTCTCGCCATGTATGTATATTTACAAACCCATGGTGTCCCCGTCCGTCCGTCCAGACCCAGAGCCCCCTCCCTCCGCCCACACTGAACCTCACAGGGTGCATGTGTTTATGTCCAACAGGTATTCCTATCGACGGACAAGGGCCACGTCTGGACACTGGCGAAGATGTTCTTCAACATGGCAGAGGCGCAGTACCAGTACGGATTCCTCTACAGAGGTCAGTGCATTCATGAATGTAGCAACACGTAAGGTCATTAAAAAGGAACCGCCAAAACACCGTGCAGCATTTTTAACGTCACTGCATGCAATTATAGTTCAGCTTCATAAGTGGATTTTGTCCTGACAAACTGTGAGCAAAATGCAATTCGTGTTTGTGTATGTTTGTCGCTTTATTGAATGTATGAAATCTATCTAGAGATGATGCATATTTTATCTAGAGGTGTCCCTATACTTCGTTACCAATCTCTTTATGCAATGCATCAAGGCGTGATAAACGTGGAAACCTTGAGGCAAACATCACCTCCGTTTCCTGTAAGCTGCAGGGACGTGTATAAATTCGATTGATTCCCCATCAATTGACCGAAAATATGACACCACGGGTGCTGCCCGTGGCGGTCGACCCAGGAGACCCGACGTCGGAGGCCCGCTGGGTCAGCTGCCGCTGCCGGTCGTCCGACTCCGTCCAGCTGCTGATGGCCCCACATGTCACGTGCCATCTGGGCCGGCGCCTCCCGCTGTCCCAAAGGGCGAGTCGACTCCAGCAGGCCACGTGCGGTGGATCGACTCCGACCTAGAAGTCGGCGCCCTCAAATATGTCACAAAAGCGGGCTGGCCTTGGTGGCGAGACTGCGGTGGCCGACAGAAATTTGATAGCGTAACGATGACGTCTAATCATATGTATCAATGCGTAAATGTCTTTTTTCCTCAAATATTGTACATATAAAGTTAAGATGCCATATTTTCCTACCTGCGTACATACTTAGTAGGTAAGCAAGCCCGTCGTACCCTTTTTTCCTGTTTAACATCGGGCGTTTGAACGCCAATTGAATCAGAATCTAAATAGATAGGTAATCGCTTATCAACCAAACAAATAAGTCAAGACTTCAGAAGAGTTCAGTGACACAGCCTTTACGGTATTATCCATCTGTGTATTTGAACTGGTTATAGCTAGGATACCTTATTCATCTTTTCAAAGTTCCGGCTAATGCATTTGCAAACTTTATCCTGCACTAGACGGCGATACATCTAAGACCAATTCTCACGATGTTTGTTCAGCCGTATCCGGGGTCCGAGGCACAAAGTTTGTGCAATGTGCAAGATGCACGTGTATGCGGTCCGGTCATTGCAGAGCTCGCTATCGCCTCCCTGCAGCGCAGTTGTGGTCTGTCACGTGACCGACCTGGGGACCGTCGCGGGGGTTCCCTGACGCCCAGAATGGGCGGCGTGCCAGCCCCTTCCGCGGAGGCCGGAGGGAATGAACCACTGTGTTCAGCCACTGCTGCGCTTAGATGTTATGTTTATTTAGGCAGGTGATGTCAGCTCGGATTGATAGCTTCGTATCAGAGAGGTAATGGCCCCGGAAATTACCGTTGGATAAACAGAGCAAAAAAGACAGATTTTTTGTAGCTTACACAGCTAAAGATAGTCTCTGTTCGTCTCTGTCTCTGTCTCTTTGTCTTTGACTCTTCTCTCTCTCCCTCCCTCCCTCCCTCTCTCTCTCCCTCCCCCTCTCTTTCTCTCCCTCTCCCTCCGTCCCACTGAGCCGCCTGTCTGTCTGACAGGTATCTGTGTGGAGATGATGAGCTACGTGGCCCAGTGTACCGAACAGCTGCTGTCACCGTCACACCCCGTCTACAAGCTGCTCGCGCCCCACCTCACCCCGCTCATCTCGGCCTCGCAGTAAGTGGCACACACCAGAAACGCACCTATCTCGCAGCCCGTCGACGTGGAATATTTTCTCATCCAAGAGGGTCTGTGATTGTCTGATCCCTTTCCAGGCTTATCATGCAGGATAAAATAGGTAACTTTAAAAGTTTAAAAGCAACTGGGTAAAAATCCATTCAACGCACTCCAGTCAGGGACGTCGGGACGGCAGCTGCCGTTGTGGCTTTCAGTGCTGCCAGCCTGCCACCATACTGGCTGAGCTGTCTGTCTCTAATCTGCCCCGCTAGGTGTCAGCACCGGCTGGTCCAATGCAAAGCCTACCGTGTCCTCGCATTCACTCAGTTGAAGTCCACAATACACATGTGACATTTCTCACGATAACGCTGTCAAGTGCAAGTAGGCATCAGTATCGCCTCCCCGTAGCCGGTAGCGGAAATAATATTGGCGAGCGTTGCTTTGCTTCGTTTAGACGTTAATTTGTCATCAGGATCATCTCTAACTTCGTTTTCTATAGGTACCTAATGTTTTTATCATTGTTACCTATTGCATATTGCATATTGTAGTATAATGCATTGCATAATGTAGGCGTGTTCATTTGTTATATTCGTAGAAGTTCGACAAATTTATTCATTATCGTCAAGTTTGGAATATCTAGTGGTCGAAAATGAAATAGGAGCGAAGCCCTGTTATTACTTGTTGTCGAGCATTTTATACAGCGAATCGCGTGGGAGGCCTCGATACCTACCCGGCATCTGACGAGATATGGAAAAGTTTTCCCGCTGTTCAAAGTTTGTTTGCTCTAACAACTGATCCCTAAATTTAAAAATGCTGATGTTTACCTGAATATAGTTTCACACAACACACAACGGAAGACATTGACACTCTTCAGCACTCAGCAGCTTCACAGTTTCTGTTATTATAACAAACCTTCCAGCAAACACTGTAATCCCTTGCCCGAGAAATTTAAACAGTTTGTGCGACTATCAGTCAAGGAACTCTCCAACCGTCTAACAGCAACAAAGCTAAGAGTATGACGCTCCACGGTAAGTGACGCTTATTCCAGAGTGACTGCTTATCACTCGTGGTCCCAATTGAAGCATCAGATTCAGACCGGAACTCGCCAGAAATCAGATGATAGACATCGTGCTTACGGAGCTCTCTTGGCCGACAGAGGGGCCTGGCAGGCTACCAGAAGCTGACTCAGCTAGTTAAACCAGGTCCGGCATCGGCACATCCTCAGAAATGTCGTCCAAGTGTCCCTTCAATCGATTTTCGATGCAGACGAGAGGCTGGCAGCTGCGTGATGGAATGGGATGTTGGATTGACAGCAAGTAGGTATAGCGGCAAGAATAATAATGTACGTATAGCAATGACAGCAATGTATGTATGTATGTCGGCTCGACGCTTATTCATTTAGCAGTTATGTACCCGACCCTATTTTCTGATGGCAAATCATACTAAATATTTTTCATCTCCTAGCAAACTCCTACACCTGAACTTGAAATTCTGTTTCCGTGATTGCATGTTAGCCTGCTAGTAACATCAACTGTTAACTCAATCACTCATTAGTCGCTACCAGCTCCCGCTTTATATATCCCTGCCGCCGGACCATGCTGACTCTGTGATTCGAGCCCGGAGAAAACACCCCAACATCGACCCGTCGACCTGAATTGCTGCGTCACCGGACAGTTCTCGTTACCTGTTTGCCCGCGGGGGCGAAGACGACCCGTGCCGCTGAGATGACCGCCGCTGATGACCGCCCTGTCGTCGGCATCGTCAGAGCAAACTGAGCGCGAAGATTGGATTCGTAGCTCAGCCGATGATACCAAAATGAGAGTCATATAAAATGTTTGTGAGATGGGCGAGCCCGCAAGTAAGTGCACCTATAATGGATAGGTTTTGTGCCTTAGTGATGCTGTCAACTATTGAGGTTGGCTCTACGTTGGATGGTCCCATGTAGAAGTGCGTAGTCTATCTTCGTCTCGCCGAAGCGGACGAAATTTAGTCGATAGGTACTTGGGAGTTGGGATAAAAGGCGCAAAGAGCAAGGTTCTTGTATATCCGCCTGTATTTAGGTACAAGTAACTTATGTTTACTTTTCGTGACGACATGCTGTGTTTAGGTACATAGCTCTGCAATTACTGAAATGCACAGCGAGGCTGAAAGGAACGTACTTATCTACGTACGAATCGGGACATATACGTTTAGCGTTATCCGAGGAAGCCGGCTGGCTGTAATTAGTAATCGAGAACATGCGTCTCCCTGCTGGGAAAACATAAATGCCTACATACACAGAAGCAATTAAATAAAGAGGCCGCCTCTCCTGTAGTCTCTGTGGCCTCGCCGACGTCGATGGCTCTTGATGCTAGGGTTGTCATAGTGCACCGTACCAAAACAAATACCTACCAATTCAGACTGACTTGTTTGTATACAACACACTGCCAAATTTGAGGCCCAAAAACGATCCTTCAATCCTGGAGGTGCCCCCAAGCACGAAGGCTATTGACGTACTTTGCTTGGCGTGGGCACAAAATCCTCTTAACTAGCCTAACTCACAGAAATGACTCATGTATCGACCCTCCATGTAACCAACGTCAGAGTGAGCCCTGTTCGTTTGTCCTTGCAGCTGCGCCTCCAGGACCATGGACCACTGGCTGGACAGGTGCACCACGATGGGGGCCAAGGGCATGCAAGCTATCATGACCAAGGGGTAAGTGAGCTGCGGGAGCGATCCCCACGTACTTTGAACCAATCGCTTAGCGGAATGAGCTGACCGATTAACAAGTTATTTGTCCTTTACCGAATAATTTGCCGATTTGCTTGTCTTTTACAGATACAATTTTCCGGTTTAACCCTCGCCGGACCTATTGGTTTTCTACATACGCGCCGGCCGAGGGGGGGGGGGCGGGTACGACCCCCCTTCGCCGTTTCGCCCCTGGTGGAGCTAGCGCGTCGCGGAAAAAACGAGCGTGTGCGCCGTTACGAGACGCAGAGATTGGTACCCGATTTTAAGGTCCTAGATCAACCGGTGACCTCTGAGGTCAGGTCAAGTGCCCCAAGGTACGGTTCAGTTTTTGGTGAATAACTTCGCAAAAAACGGCCGCAGAGCGCCGATTTTGGCAGCATCGTGTTCGTCTCGCTCAGGCGCGTCGAATGATATACTTTTTGTCCGGGTCAGGTCAACTTGGGGTGTTGACCTCAGGTCAAGGTCAGGTCAGCACCCCCAGGTCACGAAGTTGGTCGAAAGGGGTCATGTCGCATATCATTCGATTCGGCAGGTCTTCCTGAGTCCATTGGTGGCTTTCCCGACTCGCTAGCTCAATTTGATCAGAGTTATTGACGAAAAACTAATATGACCTTGATGACGTCATAAATGACGTCACGCAAGGTCAATATTGCAAAAGCGACGCATCTAACCTTGCAAGGAGAGCATAAAATCACGATTCTGTGTGCTTGAGATAGTTGGAGATCGT